>NC_084556.2:16390000-16495000 GCF_033978685.3 Nerophis lumbriciformis | reverse complement strand
CCTGGGTGGATTTTGCGCGGGGGGGAGGCGGGTAACCATTTTGCAATGCAGTCTGCTGAAAATGATGGTAAGCGCCACTCTACATAGCGACTGAAGCTGTGGTCAAAGTTGAAATTGTCACAAAACACATTTTAAGATATTGAACACTCTACTGCCATTTGGCGGCAAAAGTGGATTGTGTACCCCCCCATTAAGCCCCCCCAAGTGTCAAGTAAACCGTGACAAAAGGGGCCATTTGAATCCCCTTCCTACTGTAAGACAATTTGTCTTTATTTTTCAGGAAAAATATTCAGGCCTATCTAAATACTTAAATGTGCAGTATATCAGTGACTGAAACTTACAAATATAAGAACATTGACTAATATATATTTTAAATTGCTGTTTTTAAGGGGAACTGCACTTTTTGGGGGAATTTTGCCTATCATTCACAATCATTGTGCGAGACATGACGATGGATGGATTTTTTTTTAATGCATCCTAAATACTAATTAAACGTAAATAAAAGTCTGCTTACAGTGCAGCTAATGGGAGGGCCTCTATTCCGCCCATAAAATCCAATAAATAACCATTCAAAAAGTGCCAACAATACTCAATTTACATTTCGTGACTTGAATACTAACCCCATCCAGCCATCCATTTTCTACCGCTTGTCCCTTTCAGGGACTATCTCAGCTGAATTCGGGCGGTAGGCAGGGGTACACCCTGGACAAGTCGCCACCTCATCACAGGGCCAACACAGATAGACAGACAACATTCACACTCACATTCACACACTAGGGCCAATTTAGTGTTGCCAATCAACCTATCCCCAGGTGCATGTCTTTGGAGGTGGGAGTAGCCGGAGAGAACCCACGCAGTCACGGGGATAACATGCACACTCCACACAGAAAGATCCCAAGCCCAGGATTGAACTCAGGACCTTCAAGTATTAGTAATATTATTAACATAAGCGCTGATGCAGAAACACTATTCATAGCGGCGACGTGATCACTTCTGTGTCCTTATTATAGTGCAAAAAAAAACAAATTTAACATAAATAAAGCACACATTTGCATATCTCTCTGACCCATCCAGGAGTAATCCCAGTACAATTGCTTATTAGCCCAGCAGGAGTTCTGTGCTCTTGTTTCATCCTTTTGTGTTCCTGATGTTTCCCTCTTGTTTTCATTTGTTTTTTTTGCTTTTTGGTTCGAGACCCTTTGGGACTGTGTCACAAGGGGTGCCACTTTCGTGACTTCCGCAGTGCTTTTTTTGTGGACTTCTGGATCCGCCTCCCGGGAGCCGTTTGGCCGTGGAGACCAGCTGCTGGGTCTTTGCCACAACAGAGTCCGCTTGGAGAGACCGGAGGAGATGCGGATGAAGAGACAGGGCTGCGGAGCTGACGCTGAGCGCCAGGACGAACAGGCTTCACAGTGTCTTGGCTGAATGAGCAGGTATCGGACACCTCGGTCTCCTTGGACGCATCCTCGCTCATCCATGCGGACTGGACACTGGCCGAGAGTTAGTGGGCGGCCGAGAGTGGAGTTGGCTCTCTTGGTTGCTTTGTTGGGTCTGCTCCTGTCTCTGGCCATGCTCCCCCCACCCCAGTAGACGATGGCATGGAACACCGCAGAGGCCACCACAGTGTATAAGTTTTTTTATTTATTTTATTTTTTATTAATTTTTTTGTAGCTGTATGTAAAAATGGCTGGCTGCATCAGCTATGTTTTTGATGTTGCCCTCTTACACACATGCTTATGTGTGCTATGGCTATGAGGTTTTTTTCCTCTTGGCCTCAGCCTGGACCCACTCTCCAGCACCCATGCTTAGTCTGAATTCCTCCCCCCAGCCTTTACCTGTTTCTCACCTTTTTTGTAAGGGGCGTCGGAAGTTGGCAGACCCGTCAGCGATCCGGTTCTGTCTCCGTGTAATGTTTGTCTGCTCTTGAATGGGATTGTGCTGAAAATATTAATTTCCCCTTGGGATTATTAAAGTATTTCTGATTCTGATTCTGATTCTGTTTGGGGAAATATGCTATGATAGTGGAACCTTAATTACAGAGTTAATCAGTTATTGAACAGGGTTCATAAATAGAAAAGTTCATACAGTACATTGAAGCATATTTCTCCATAAGAAACAATGTAAACATGAATAATGGGTTGCACCCTGATCAAAGGTCCATTTTTTTAGTAAAACGTTCGTACACCTTGGACACTATATAGGCAAAACACATATTAAGGTATTCGACACTCTACTGCCATCTGGTGGATAGTGCACCCCCCAATTTGTCATGGTTCATGTGTCAGGTAAATTTTTATTACCCTATTTTTACCCTATAAAGCGCACTACAAATATTTTCATTTTCTCAGTGGGCCTTATAACCTGGTGCGCCTAATGTACGGAATCATTTTTGGTTGTGCTTACTGACCTCAAAGCAATTTTATTTGGTCCATGGTGAAATGATAAGTGTGACCAGTAGATTGTAGTCACACATAAGAGATACGTGTGCACTGCAAGATGACGTTAGCAAGCAAGCCCAAAACTTTCTAAGGACCCCAAAATGGCACCAATTAGAAGACATCAACTGGTGTTTTGTTTAGCAATATTATGCAAAACCAACTTTTCTTACCTATTAGTTCCTGCTGATGTGTATTTGGGATCTGCAGTCCCGAAAATGTGTGCACGTCCGCCATTGTAGTCCACGTAGACACCATAGACAATAAACTCCTTTTTCTCTATCCTCTTGTTGTGGGGCATTCATCCTCCGCTGTTGCCATTTCTAATATAAAGTAGCATAAAGTTTTAACGTATATCTGTCAGTAGACTTGCTGTGGAAGCGCTAAAAACTACTGCTATAGTGCGTTTACATAATTCACCCACGGAATTTTTGTTATTTTTAGAGAGTTCCAGTCGGCCGGTTTTTCACAGGACACATTTCTGGTGTTGTTGCATCATACTTGCCAACCCTCCCGAATTTTCCGGGAGACTCCCGAATTTCAGTGCCTCTCCCGAAAATCTCCCGGGACAACCATTCTCCCGAAAATCTCCCGATTTCCAGCCGGACAACTATATTGGGGGCGTGCCTTAAAGGCACTGCCTTTAGCGTCGTCTCTCACCTGAAAAGGAGACTATTATATATGTCTCTGTTAACCATAGGTTTATCTATAACCCATAAAGTAAGCAGGTACGGAGCTATTTCTCAGCGTGTGTTTATTCCAGCCGGCACGTTAATACTGTAGCGGCTGGCTATGGGGTGTTAGCCAATGACTGTGGCTGGGGGAGAGATAGGGAAGTGACGTTGTTAATAGGAAGTGGGTGTTCGAGTTTTGCCGGGAAAAGGGATAGACACACATTGGAGCTGTTGTGTGGTTGAATTACATCTTGTGCAATAAAAACAAGACAAACAAAGAAGTCATATGAGCCTCCATTCCTGGGATTATTACAATACACTGACACACAACATCCGGATTCCCATCATGCATTGCTTCAAAACTACGGCACGTTGTAATATCCAAAATTTCCACCCGGACAACAATATTTGGGGCGTACTGCCTTTAGCGTCCTCTCTCACCTGCAAAGGAGACTAATGTCTCCGTTATTCATAGGTTTATCTATAACCCATAACACGGTGGCCGAATGGATATAGTCACTCATGAACGGTCAGAGAAGCGGCGGCAACACAGTATTATGAGCCACTTTGTAAGCAACATTCCGTTGTCATTTGCGGATGTTTTCAACAAATCCGTGAAGGATATGTTCCCGGATTCAGAGATCGCTCGCCAGTACTCAAATGGCAGAACAAAAGCTACTCAAATAGTGAAAGGTAAGTGTTTTTTCTTTTTTAAAGTAAGCAGCAAGTACAATACAGTTAGTAGAACAACTGTGTTTTCATTACTGTACTATATATATATATATATATATATATATATATATATATATATATATATATATATATATATATATATACATAAGAAATACTTTAATTTCAGTGAATCCTAGCTATAAATATTGTAAATATTTAGTTTAAGCAAAGTCCGAATGTCATTAAAAACATCTCCATCTTTTGACACTCCCCCTTCGACTCCCGTCCTTGCACGCTACAACAAAGATGACGGGAGAAGACGCTGTCAAAGGTGAGCGACGTAAATGAGAGGGGCCCACACAACGGCGCATTGTAAAGAAGTCGAAAAGCGGCCTGAATATGGTCTGTAAAACATAATCTATGCAACATTTTGACCAAAGAACCACCATTACATGTTATGTATACCACAAAAAAGTGTTTTAAAAGATCATAATATGACCCATTTAATACACCTGATAATTCAGTGCGCCTTTTGTATGAAAATAGACATGAACAGACCAGTTCATCGGCAATGCGCCTTATAATCCGGTGCGCCCTATGGTATATTGGAATCTTTATTTACAGACTCAATTGCTTCTTGAAGCAAATTTCTCCAAAAGAATCAGTGTCAACATGAATAATGGCTACCACCTTGGACAAAAGTCCTTAGTTTAGTACAGGTTTATTCACTTTGGACACAATATAAAGCTACAATGAGTGGAAAATAAAAATAAAATCATCTTTGCCTTGTTGGTTAATCTTCTTGGCATGCTGTAGATACTTCTTGTATGTTTCAAACCACACTTTGCTATCTTTGGACTCATATTGAGCTAGCAATACGCTAAGTCTTATAACCGCCTCAGCCCTTTAATATTTAATACTACACACTCTCCTTTTTGATTCTGCATCTAAAATAAGATACAAAATATTGCAATGATCATCAAAAACCAACCAACCTTTGGAAAGAAGCCTCTCAGTCCATTTCCCCAAATCTTCAGATGGAGCCCACCACAACCTATTTATTTGAAATGAAACCCCAACTAAATACATCCTAATTATACTCCATGGATCCCTAATAGTCATAATTATGTCTGCCTTCATCTTGATGGAAGTTAAATATTTCATCCAAAACTTGCTTTTCTTTCTGGTCCCATGTGGTGCTGATAGCAGTTTAGTGGCAGAAGCAGCTCATATTTCTCATTCAAGTCGAAATCAAAAAGTCTAAATGTGGCTGCACACCAAATATGGACAACGTTTGGATGCTCTGTGGGTTTGTTGCTCTCCAATGAAAAAATGACGGTAAATTAGTGAGTCTTTTTTTTAATTCATCTGAAAGTATTACTGGCTTCACGGTGGAAGAGGGGTTAGTGCATCTGCCTCACAATACGAAGGTCCTGAGTAGTCTTGGGTTCAATCCTGGGCTCGGGATCTTCCTGTGTGGAGTTTGCATGTTCTCCCCGTGACTGCGTGGGTTCCCTCCGGGTACTCCGGCTTCCTCCCACCTCCAAAGACATGCACCTGGGGATAGGTTGATTGGCAACACTAAATTGGCCCTAGTGTGTGAATGTGAGTGTGAATGTTGTCTGTCTATCTGTGTTGGCCCTGTGATGAGGTGGCGACTTGTCCAGGGTGTAAACGCCTTCCGCCCGATTGTAGCTGAGATAGGCTCCAGCGCCCCCCCGCGACCCCGAAGGGAATAAGCGGTAGAAAATGGATGGATGGATGGATGAAAGTATTACTAAAAAGTTTTGGGTTTTATCCTAAGCGGACATAATACCGCAGCGACATTCTACCCAAAATATGTGAAGTACTATATTGACCTGAATATAAGACGACCTATGTACAGGACTACCCTGTGTTTTAATCATGTTCGAAATATCAGTTAAATCTTATTATTTGACAGTTGTCTTAAAAATTGCCTCATACCTCTGTTGTTGGCGAACAATTTTTTTCCACCCAAATATAATGCAACCAATCTTTTTCAAGTTTTTTTTTTCCAGTCTTATATTAATCCCACACATTGATGACTCAGTATGTTTTTAGATTTTTTTTAATTTATTTATTGTTGGCTTTGTCAAGATTTCATCTCAACAATGTAAAAAAAGATAGAGGCAAAGATACAAAATCCACTTTTTTTGCCAATGCATTTAATGCTTCATATTCATATTAATATTTGTGAGGGTGTTACGTATGGCAGGGGAAGGAGACGACACATCGGCAGAGATCAGTTCAATAGGTTTATTGAAGGGGCTGCTGATGAGGTGGTGGAGTGTGTATGCTACTAAACGTGAATGGTGCAAGACGATGTGTAGAATTAACCATGTAAATGTTACCAGAGTTTGTTGTATGTGCGTGTTGGATGAATCCTTCGCCAGACCAAAGGGGCAAGGCGAGAAGGCAGTCCGTGGGCAGGCAAGCGGTCGGGGGCTGGAGAGAAGCAACGAGATCCGTGTCCAAGCAGGGGTCGAGGATCGAGGGAGGCAGTTCGGAATCCAGAGGGAAGTTGAGGCACACAGCTCGATCACTGGAAACAGGGGAAGCACTATGCGAGAGTTAACTACGTTCCGACACTGGATCTTCGGGTCCGCTGGTCTTTATGTTGTCTGTCTTCATTAGTCCCAGGTGCGCTGATTATTGATTGCCTGCAACTTTGCAGGCGCGTGGCCGTGATGCGGGAAGAACGAGCAGGGGCGTGTCCTGGCGTGCTTCTAGCCGAGGTGCATGCCCCGGGACAGAGGGCATCTATTAATTTGTCTAGGCGATAATTTTGCCACCTGTTGCTGTCACAATGTGTTCCTGTGACTCCGGCAGCAGCCGGTGGTTGATGCACAAATTACACCGGCGGACTGACGTATGGCCGATACCGCAAAAAGCTCCCCTGTGTTGCAATAATAAATTAAGTAATCAAGCAGAGTTTTTATATGCATTCTTGATAGCGTTGACATGTTTAAATTAAAAATATTTTGCAAACCAAATCTAACACAACATTCGCATAAAACTCTAATCTGGCTGTGAGCAGGCTACTGTATGAACACATTTTGTTGTAAATTACACAAATTATATTTATATTGGGGATAATCAAATTCACCCACCTCCTAAAGTTTTATGAATAATTTTGATTGGCAACATTAAATTGGCCCTAGTGTGTGAATGTGAGTGTGAATGTTGTCTGTCTATCTGTGTTGGCCCTGCGATGAGGTGGCGACTTGTCCAGGGTGTACCCCGCCTTCCGCCCGATTGTAGCTGAGATAGGCTCCAGCGCCCCCCGCGACCCCAAAGGGAATAAGCGGTAGAAAATGGATGGATGGATGCAGTGATCCTCTTTTTAAACAGGGTGCAGCACTAATTTATCTCCAGTCTATTTTGGCCACACCCATCTTCCTTAGACTTAGACTTAGACAAACTTTGTTGATCCACGAGGGAAATTGTTCCAAACAGTAGCTCAGTTACAAAGGATGGAAAGGGTAAGAATGGAAAGGATAATGCAGGTATAAAGTAGACTAAAAATGTACCATAGTCAAAGGAGCTACTGTGACGTGCTGCCACTCTTTCAGGCGCATCAAAGCATTTGTTGCGCCTGAAAATGCGCCATTCCTCTTTGTCTTCTTCTTGACCCAAACATTCCTTTTTTTATTTCAGCCTGTGTTCAGTTCTCGGAGACTGCACAGCAACGATAGTTTGCAGGAATCACGAGAAAGAAGCTCTTCCGACTGAATTGTGATTTGGCAGAGCATGCAGATCTCAGGCACAGGGCTACTTTCGAGATGATTTGTGTATTTATAAGGGGGTGTGGCCTGGGCATAGATTTTCATTATTTCTCAAGGGAAAAATTTTGGAACGGATTATGACAAAAACCGGAAGTACTGCTGTTCATTTAAAACTTGAAATCTTAAAGGGGAACATTATCACAATTTCAGAATGGTTAAAACCATTAAAAATCAGTTCCCAGTGGCTTATTATATTTTTCGAAGTTTTTTTCAAAATTTTACCCATCACGCAATATCCCTAAAAAAAGCTTCAAAGTGCCTGATTTTAACCATCGTTATAAACACGCGTCCATTTTCCTGTGACGTCACATAGTGAAGCCAACACAAACAAACATGGCGGAAAGAACAGCAAGCTATAGCGACATTAGCTCGGATTCAAACTCGGATTTCAGCGGCTTAAGCGATTCAACAGATTACAAATGTATTGAAACGGATGGTTGTAGTGTGGAGGCAGGTAGCGAAAACGAAATTGAAGAAGAAACTGAAGCTATTGAGCCATATCGGTTTGAACCGCATGCAAGCGAAACCGACGAAAACGACAAGACAGCCAGCGACACGGGAGATAGCGAGGACGAATTCGATGATCGCCTTCTAACCAACGATTGGTATGTGTTTGTTTGGCATTAAAGGAAACTAACAACTATGAACTAGGTTTACAGCATATGAAATACATTTGGCAACAACATGCACTTTGAGAGTGCAGACAGCCCAATTTTCATCAATTAATATATTCTGTAGACATACCCTCATCCGCGCTCTTTTCCTGAAAGCTGATCTGTCCAGTTTTGGAGTTGATGTCAGCAGGCCAGGGAAGCTAGGATCGATGTGAGCCAAGACATCCAGGGGGTTTAGCTCGCTTGTCTGAGGGAACAAACTGCCGCCATTGCTTGCCGTGCTACCGAGGTCCTTTGTCCCTGAATTGCTCACACAGTCCGGCAGATTCAATGGGGGTCTGGCGGCAGATTTCTTTGACTTTATCGTTGGAAATGCATCTGCTTTGAGTGTCGCAGGATATCCACACATTCTTGCCATCTCTGTCGTAGCATAGCTTTCGTCGGTAAAGTGTGCGGAACAAACGTCCAATTTCTTGCCACTTTCGCATCTTTGGGCCACTGGTGCAACTTGAATCCGTCCCTGTTCGTGTTGTTACACCCTCCGACAACACACCGACGAGGCATGATGTCTCCAAGGTACGGAAAACAGTCGAAAAAACGGAAAATAACAGAGCTGATTTGACTCGGTGTTTGAGAAAATGGCGGATTGCTTCCTAATGTGACGTCACGTTGTGACGTCATCGCTCCGGGAGCGAATATTAGAAAGGCGTTTAATTCGCCAAAATTCACCCATTTAGAGTTCGGAAATCGGTTAAAAAAATATACGGTCTTTTTTCTGCAACATCAAGGTATATATTGACGCTTACATAGGTCTAGTGATAATGTTCCCCTTTAAACAAGTGTTGCCTTAGTTTGCATGTTCTCCCCGTGACTGCGTGGGTTCCCTCCGGGTACTCCGGCTTTCCCCCACCTCCAAAGACATGCACCTGGGGATAGGTTGATTGGCAACACTAAATTGGCCCTAGTGTGTGAATGTGAGTGTGAATGATGAATGTCTATCTGTGTTGGCCCTGTGATGAGGTGGCGACTTGTTCAGGGTGTACCCCGCCTTCCACCCGTATGCAGCTGAGATAGGCTCCAGCACCCCCCGCCACTCCGAAAGGGACAGGCGGTAGAAAATGGATGGATGGAAGTGGTGCCTTAAAGCACAAGTACATTTCTGTACAATCCATTAGAGCCTGCAAACATGAGTATGAGTGCACTCTGATGATGTCAGCAATCTTTGCACCATAGTTGCTTGCACAGCCCTTGAAAGATTTCTTGTGTAAGATGCCGTTTTCAGTTTATGTGAAGGATCAATTAACGTTTGATGGAATAACTGAATCAACGCTGCTGCCGAGGGATGGTTTGTTTTCTTTGAAGTTTGGGCTGTAAACATGATACCGACCCTCTGCTTCAAGAACAGCAATTTATTTTATTGTATGACACACCCAGGGTACACGTTTGTCCACAAGATCGGTTACGATAAAGCATGTTTTTACCCATCTAATCGTTCAAATCCATTCCAGAGCACTGCTCCATTGTGATGCTGTAGCTTCCCTGTCACTCGCCAGCTAATGATATTCAGTAGAGATGCTTGGAGGAATATGGTAATACTTCCTGTAGTCAACACACACGGTTCACCCACGTCCTTAGACAATGATCGTGACGCACACAAATGTGGCAGTCTTTTCAGCTGGAGATGCTGTCAACATTGCATCTTCCTTATTTTACATTTTTTTCCCCCCTGCTTCTATGTTCGTGATTTAAAGAAAGTTGGACACGGGGAGAAAATGAATTCATAAAGTTTGCAGAGAGCAAGGTGGAGAGGTATTAAGGAACCTGGATATTGAAGCAGAGACACCTCAGGGGGGCTAAAGTCAGGTGCTTATACAGTATGTCTTTCACCCCTCCCCAAAGACACTGCCATACAGTACATACCCCCAACCTGCCAACTTTCATCACTGACTCTGCACCAGCACCAGTCACACAGCATTATGTAGCCAGGAGAGGAATAATGGAGCAAAGGTCAGCTCAGGTTAGGTTTTGGATAAAATAAATGAAGACTCGAATGTTGCTAAGCGACTATGATATGCTTTGCCATGTTCACTTTTACACAGCAAGTTATGTTTTTATTGGGGGTGTGTTTGTCTATTTGTGTGCAACTTCCTGCCTGCAGTTTTGTTTTATTTACTGTATGAATACATACTAGAGCTGGGAATCTCAGTGTACTTAGGGATAAGATCAGGATCTCACTAACCTACACAGCCATTTTCAGCTTCTCCCATCTGGACGGAGGTTTTTAGTCCCAAGAAGCAAAACAAAAGGGTACAGATTTTGTCCCAGCTGCCATCACAGAACTAAATAAGCTGTAATACCTATTTTTGCCAATATTTATTTTAGTGCAATGTATTCTTCTATTATGGTGTTTTATTCTGGCTTGTCCCAAATTTTATCGGATTGGGATTAATGTGTTTTATCCTTTTTATGGGGAACTTTGACTACCGTATTTCCCGGAACATAGGGCGCACCGGATTATAAGGCGCACTGCCGATGAATGGTCTATTTTTGATTTTTTTTCATATACTGTATAAGGCGCACCGGATTATAGGGCGCATTAAAGGAGTCATATTATTATTCTTTTTTCTAAATGGAAAACACTTCCTTGTGGTCTACATAACATGTAATGGTGGTTCTTTGGTCAAAATGTTGCATAGATTGTGTTTTACAGATCATCTTCAAGTCACTTTCTGACAGACGCTTCACACACACACACACACACACAAATCACTGTTGACAATAACAAAACAAAACATGGCATGGCACTGGGGATTTGAGGAAATCCGCCACCTTTGAGGTGTCCACACTGGAGAATAACTAAAATTAACATCATCTAAAAAATATTATGAAAACATATGAAAAGTAAAACATGAATAATACATTAATAAGTTATTAAAAATGTAACATTAAGAAAATAATCGTAGTAATATTAATAATTAAGATAGAAAACAACTGTGATGATCTGTCACATACACGTCTTATGTTTCCTTAGTTTGTGTTTATTTCCTGTCATTAGTTATTATTATTATTATTAGTTTAGTTCCACTTCCTGCAAGTCTCCCTGAGCGCTCGTTTCCCTCACCTGTCACTGATTGGCAGCCTGGCACACCTGGTATCAGTAACCAATCAGGCTGCTTTTTATGCTTACCTCGCCCTTTCGCCAGGGCTTGAGGATTGTATTTATGTTACGGCATACTTGCCAACCCTCCCGGATTTTCCGGGAGACTCCCAAAATTCAGCGCCTCTCCCGAAAACCTCCCGGGACAAATTTTCTCCCGAAAATCTCCCGAAATTCAGGCCGAGCTGGAGGCCACGCCCCCTCCAGCTCCATGCGGACCTGAGTCCGCTTTCCAACAATATAAACAACGTCTACAGTAAAGCAGTTCGTCTGCCGTAAACAGCAATGTTGTGACACTCTTAAACAGGACAATACTGCAATCTAGTGCATTTGATGAAATCACTTTTGTGCGTGCCCACAGCAATGCATCATCAGAGTTCAGCATGGTTAGAAAGATAGTGACAGAGAATAGAACAAGGATGGACAATTCAACCCTTAACTCAACAATGAGTAGATGAGTGTTATGTGTGTGTATATGTGTAAATAAATGAACACTGAAATTCAAGTATTTCTTTTATATATATATATATATATAAAATAAACATATATTTATAGCTAGAATTCACTGAAAGTCAATTATTTCTTATATATATATATATATATATATATATATAAATATATATATATATATATATATATATATATATATATATATATATATATATATCCATCCATCCATCCATCCATCCATTTTCTACCGCTAATTCCCTTCGGGGTCGCGGGGGGATATATATATATATATATATATATATATATATATATGAAATACTTGACTTGGTGAATTCTAGCTGTAAATATACTCCTCCCCTCTTAACCACGCCCCCAACCACACCCCGCCCCCAACCACGCCCCCGACCCCGCCCCCACCACCCACCACCCGAAATTGGAGGTCTCAAGGTTGGCAAGTATGTGTTACGGACTTTTAGCTGCATGCTGTGTGCTGCTCCTCCTATGTTTGACTGTTTTCTGCATCTTAGGGTCACAACTACCGCAGCCATGCGAGTCCCTGACAACGTGGTAAATAATTAAAAACATTAGATTTTAACATGATTACTAAAAAGCCCGATTAAAAAGTTGTGTCTTTAGCCTTTTTCAAAATGAATTAAACAGTCTCTGCAATCCTGAGGCTCTCTAGCAGGCTGTTCCACAGGTGGGGGCCACAGGTGGGGGCGAGAAAGCAGCTCACTGCAGCCGCTGATGTCAAAAGAGCCAGCACAAGCTGTTAGCTCTCGTTGATCACGGCGCCGCTAAAAATAGTTTGTCTGCGTTAGCGCTCATAATAACAATATCGCTAATACTTGGTTAATATTCAAGTCACAAAATATAAATGGAACATTGTTGGTGCTTACTAGATTTTTTTAGAGGGATTTATCGGTGGAATAGAGCAGTGGTCCCCAACCACCGGGCCGCGAATATATATATATATATATATATATATATATATATATATATATATATATATATATATATATATATATATATATATATTTTATTTTTATTTTTTATTAAATCAACATAAAAAAAAACATTTACACTCATTCACACTCATTCGCACAAAAGGGTTGTTTCTTTTCGTCACCCCTCGGTCCGTGGGACAACTTTTCAAGCGTTGACCGGTCCGCAGTTACAAAAAGGTTGGGGACTACTGGAATAGAGGACCTCCCGTTGGCTCTGTTATAGGTAAACTTCTATTTCAGTTTTTTTACGAGTTAGAATGCATTAACATGAATTACCATTTTCCCCAGGGATCAATAAAGTCAATCAATCAATCAATCTTTATTTATATAGCCCTAAATCACAAGTGTCTCAAAGGGCTGCACAAGCCACAACGACATCCTCGGTACAAAGCCCACATACGGGCAAGGAAAAACTCACCCCAGTGGGACGTCGATGTGAATGACTATGAGAAACCTTGGAGAGGACCGCATATGTGGGTAACCCCCCCCCCCTCTAGGGGGGGGGGGGGGGGTTACTTTCTATTCTATTCTATTCTATTTAAAAAATGCATCCATCGTCATGTCCTTCATAATGATTGTGAACGATTGGCAAAGTTCCCCAATAAAAACAATTCCCCTTCAAAATATTAACCTATTTCAGCTTCTATGTCTGTAGTACTCCGTACGTTGTGCTTGTTGGTGTATGTAAACAGGCCCTCTCACCCTCTGCTTGTTCTTCTTTGCCTGCAAATAATGTACAAACCCCGTTTCCATATGAGTTGGGAAATTGTGTTAGATGTAAATACAAACGGAATACAATGATTTGCAAATCATTTTCAACCCATATTCAGTTGAATATGCTACAAAGACAACATATTTGATGTTCAAACTGATAAACTTTTTTTTTGTGCAAATAATCATTAACTTTAGAATTTGATGCCAGCAACACGTGACAAAGAAGTTGGGAAAGGTGGCAATAAATACTGATAAAGTTGAGGAATGCTCATCAAACACTTATTTGGAACATCCCACAGGTGAACAGGCAAATTGGGAACAGGTGGGTGCCATGATTGGGTATAAAAGTAGATTCCATGAAAGCTCAGTCATTCACAAACAAGGATGGGGCGAGGGTCACCACTTTGTCAACAAATGCGTGAGCAAATTGTTGAACAGTTTAAGAAAAACCTTTCTCAACCAGCTATTGCAAGGAATTTAGGGATTTCACCATCTACCGTCTGTAATATCATCAAAGGATTCAGAGAATCTGGAGAAATCACTGCACGTAAGCAGCTAAGCCAGTGACCTTCGATCCTTCAGGCTTTACTGCATCAACAAGCGACATCAGTGTGTAAAGGATATCACCACATGGGCTCAGGAACACTTCAGAAACCCACTGTCAGTAACTACAGTTGGTCGCTACATCTGTAAGTGCAAGTTAAAACTCTCCTATGCAAGGCGAAAACCGTTTCTCAACAACACCCAGAAACACTGTCGGCTTCGCTGGGCCTGAGCTCATCTAAGATGGCCTGATACAAAGTGGAAAAGTGTTCTGTGGTCTGACAAGTCCACATTTCAAATTTTTTTTGGAAACTGTAGACGTCGTGTCCTCCGGACCAAAGAGGAAAAGAACCATCCGGATTGTTATAGGCGCAAAGTTGAAAAGCCAGCATCTGTGATGGTATGGGGGTGTATTAGTGCCCAAGATATGGGTAACTTACCCATCTGTGAAGGCACCATTAATGCTGAAAGGTACATACAGGTTTTGGAGTAACATATGTTGCCATCCAAGCAACGTTATCATGGACGCCCCTGCTTATTTCAGCAAGACAATGCCAAGCCACGTGTTACATCAACGTGGCTTCATAGTAAAAGAGTGAGGGTACTAGACTGGCCTGCCTGTAGTCCAGACCTGTCTCCCATTGAAAATGTGGTGCATTATGAAGCCTAAAATATCACAACGGAGACCCCTGGACTGTTGAACAACTCAAGCTGTACATCAAGCAAGAATGGGAAAGAATTCCACCTGAGAAGCCTAAAAATGTGTCTCCTCAGTTCCCAAACGTTTACTGAGTGTTGTTAAAAGGAAAGGCCCTGTAACACAGTGGTGAACATGCCCTTTCCCAACTACTTTGGCACGTGTTGCAGCCATGAAATTCTAAGTTAATTATTATTTGCAAAAAAAAAAAAAAAAAGTTTGAGTTTGAACATCAAATATCTTGTCTTTGTAGTGCATTCAATTGAATATGGGTTGAAAGGGATTTGCAAATCATTGTATTCCGTTTATATTTACATCTAACACAATTTCCCAACTCATATGGAAACAGGGTTTGTAGTATGCCAGGCTCTGTTTGATTGGTGATGATATAAATAAATGTAGCAATTGGAATAAAACTCAACGTGACGGATTAAAAGTAGTGTTTTTTCTTCACAAAAATACTGTAGTAAAAGTAAAAAGTATTTTGCATCAAAACTGCACTGGCAAGTACAATTTATCCAAAAAGTTACGTAGCCAAGTAAACGTAGTGTGTTACTTCCAACCTCTGGCCACGATAATAATAATAATATCTCGATATGGTGATGAAAAACAAAATATTAAATAGGAGTACAGACAGTAATACTGTAATGCAAAAAACAATGCATACAAGCAAACTCCTGAGGTCAAGTCCACGTTGATTGTGATGTAACAAAGAAAGGTGCTGGAATTTGTGTGTGCGCACACTTGAATACATCTGAATTTTTACTTGCCTATGTTGTTTTATGGATTTGATTGTACGTCTATTTTTAGTAGGAAATCCATTTAAGTCTTGTGACATGAGAATCTAGTTGAGGTTCACAGACTAAGTTACCATGGTAACTGACTTATCGATTTACCTCTCTTTCCAAAACGGAAAACCCTGTGGCTTTTGTTGTTTTTTTGTGATGCCACTATAGGATAAGCAGTATTCCCAAAGAGGACGAGTGTGATGATAAGCCAGAACATAGCAACATGACTGCTCAATACAATATTTGCAAAACAGTTGGCCAACAACACAAGCAGATGCTAACATAAATAGCTTCGCTCTGCTTGATGTCGTGAAACGGTGCATTGTTTAGCTTTGTTTCTCATTTGATTTACTGTGATTTCAAAATACAGTGGTTATCAGGCTCAAACACTCTTTTGTCCCCCTGGCCATGAGACTCCCCACTGTCATGTCAGGGGAAAAGCACACCGTGACTCATTTTCTCATTTTTATTTTTTCTTCTTCTAAACCGCACTACTGTCCTAAGAGCATACTTGCCAACCCTCCCGAATTTTCCGGGAGACTCCCCAAATTCAGCGCCTCTCCCGAAAACCTCACGGGACAAATATTCTCCCGAAAATCTCCTGATTTTCAGCCGGAGCTGGAGGCCACGCCCCCTCCAGCTCCATGCGGACCTGAGTGAGGACAGCCTTTTTGCACGACGGGAGGACAACAGGGTGACAAGAACTAAATCATCCAGACGAGATAAATTGTATTATTATGTTAATTTTACCTAAAAATAAATATATTTATTAATTAAAAAAAATAAAAAAATAAAATAAATGTTTACTATATTTTGCTAAAAACATCAAAATCAATTGTATTTTTATTTGTATTTTTTCTGACTCCTTTTTACATCCAGCCATTAGAATTATACCTTAAAATAAACATATTTGAAATAATTAATTTTAATTTATCATAATAATTCATTTAAAATGACCATATTTAATTATTAAAATAATTGCTTGTTTATCAACTACTTTAGCATTTTATTCATTACATTTTGAAGCTCTCAGAAGCCAAGTTATTTTATATTCCTTAATATTTATTTATGCAAGTTTGAAGTATCAATTATCTAAACACAGTTTTATTTGCATATTTTCAGGATGTAGATATATATGTATATATATATATATATATATATATATATATATATATATATATATATATATACATATATATATATATATATATATATATATATATATATATGTATGAAATACTTGACTTGGTGAATTCTAGCTGTCAATATACTGCTCCCCTCTTAACCACGCCCTCAACCACGCCCTGTCCCACCCCCGACCACGCCCCCACCCCACACCTCCCGAAATCGGAGGTCTCAAGGTTGGCAAGTATGCCTAAGAGTCAGTCTCTAGTTGGTCGCTTTAATGTCTACATCTTGTTGTTAATCCTTTAACCTTGCACCAAAGTGCAGATATATTCTGGAGCTTGTGTAAATGTCTTTCCATGTCCACATTCAATTGCTCAGGTCAAATATGTAATTTGTAATTGAATTATTATGTCTTTTATACTGCTGCTGGATGCCTTGAATTTTCCTCAAGATCAATAAAGTGTCTGTCTGTCTATCTATCTAAGTCTTCAGGCGTACATCAGGTTATAATGTTAAATGAAGGAATGATCAAATATGTCTGCCAGATGCATTGTTGCAGGCTGTAGCAATAACAATAAGAAGAAGGGGTCAGCCTGCATACATTTCCAAATGATGGGATTATGGGGGAAGGGTGGACCTTTCCAAATTGACTTACGCAAAATTGGACGGACCAAATGAGAGGAGTGTAATTTGCAGTGATCATGTTATTGATTCTGACTTGGAAGAAGGAACATTTCGGTTGGATAAAAATGTAAAACACCCAAGCCAAATGTGAAAAACGGTGAAAAAAGAGCAGTAATAAAGTATTCTATTTTGCGTCTTCTTCTACAGATGTTTTCCTCATCTGTAGGAGGAATGTGTCTATTTGGTGTCTATTGAGAAGATGGTAGAGCAGGGAAGTCCGCAAATGGTGATTATTTTCTAGCTCTGTTAACCATATCAGTTTAGAAGTAATCATGGACCAGGGTGACAAAAACATACAATTAAGTGATCAAAGTAATAGTTTTACATTTCTTTATCTACACCAGGGGTGTCAAACGTACGGCCCGAAGGGCCGGATCAGGCCCGCGAACAGGTTTTATCCGGCCCGCGCGATGAGTTTGCTAAGTAAAAAAATTACCCTGAAATTTCTGAATGAAAGAAACAGCTGTTGTAACTGTGTCCACTGGATCTCACAGTAGCAATTCTTTGTATCTTTGTAGATGATGCTACATATGTACAAAATAAACCACATGATGTTAGTACATCAGCCGAGGAAAATTATCAAACTACATAAATAACAGACTGTTATTAGATTTTGATATCATTTTCTTATCTTAATAGATGGAAAATTAACACCAATGAGTTAACTGATGAACATTATCACATAATTTATTTAGAAAATATAAATAACGACAAATAATTTGATTTTGATATTATGTTTTTATCTTGATTAGAGATGTCCGATAAATGCGTTAAAATGTAATATCGGAAATGATCGGTATCGGTTTTTTTATTATTATCGGTATGGTTTTTTTATTTTTTTATTTTATTTTTTTTTTTTATCAAATCAACATAAAAAACACAATATACACTTACAATTAGAGCACCAACCCAAAAAAACTCCCTCCCCCATTTACACTCATTGACACTCATTCACACAAAAGGGTTGTTTCTTTCTGTTATTAATATTCTGGTTCCTACATTATATATCAATATATATCAATACAGTCTGCAAGGGATACAGTCCGTAAGCACACATGATTGTGTGTGCTGCTGGTCCACTAATAGTACTAACCTTTAACAGTTAATTTTACTCATTTTCATTAATTACTAGTTTCTATGTAACCGTTTCTATGTAACTTTTTTATTCAAGAAAATGTTTTTAATGTATTTATCTTATTTTATTTTATTAATTTAAAAAAAAAAAGGACCTTATCTTCACCATACCTGGTTGTCCAAATTAGGCATAATAATGTGTTAATTCCACGACTGTATATATCGGTATCGGTTGATATCGGTATCGGTAATTAAGAGTTGGACAATATCAGAATATCGGATATCGACAAAAAAGCCATTATCGGACATCCCTAATCTTGATAGATTGAAAATTAACACCAATGAGTTGACTGATAAACATTATCACATAATGTATTCAGAAAATATAAATAACTACAAATACAGCATATATACTATTAACCGCAACATGTAAGTGTAAAAAAAACCCTACAGCATTATGATTTGTACAATTTCAGAATGTGCTTGCTCTATTTTTAAACAACGAAAACAATCTGAAGTTGTCTTTATTTTTAAGTTATTGTGCCGTGATTTTACCAGTCCGGCCCACTTGGGAGTAGATTTTTCTCCATGTGGCCCCCGATCTAAAATGAGTTTGACACCCCTGATCTACACTGTCTATGCGGGGAAATAGGTTCCAGTTCTGTAGATGAGGTGGCATCAAGAAGTCAAGTTATCTAACGTTGACTTGAAAACTAATTGATATCATGGAAAATGACTGCCAGATTGATTTTTCAGGAGCAAAAAATACTTACAGAAAATGTTGTTGGTGAAATGTCAGTCATCTGTACTATATTATACTATAAAAATGTTAATGTTGATAAGGGTTTGACTCTGGAATGGATGATTCCATCATTTCCAATGGAAAAAAAGATTTTAGAATAAAAACAAGTCGCTTGATTTGGCCTTGTGGTTGACCTTCGACGTTCCACTGTATGTGACACATCAGTGGGCTGTCCCTGTAAACACATTCAAATCTGCATTTGTCATGTTTTGCTGCTAATTTATTCAGTTGTGTCCTCCAAATCAGTTTCTTGGCTCGCGTATAAAGGTGTGAGTTGTGTCCACGGTCCGCTTTCTGTCCAAAATGTTAACATTTGCCGGTGAAAAGGGAGACTTGCTGAACATGGTACAAAACAAAGGTCCAACAGCTGTCTCTTCTCATATTGAACACGTATACAGCCAAACACTGGATGGATACCAAGAGGAGTTGGACCGGGCCCCAATGCGCCTTGTTAGCATGCTCGGGCCTGGTATCAAACTGGGGCAGCTCTCTCTCTATGTGGTCTATACATGAAGAAACAAAGGCAGTCAGGCTTTTCTTGAAAGAAGACTGAAACATGTTTTAATTGGTGTGAGAAAATAGCACACTCTAATAAGCTGCGGTTGATGTCTTCAATTATATTGATTCACATGGAGAAGCTTGGCTATTAGCGCTAATAACCTCTACCAATGAGGTGATGCCTGTGTCGATTTCTGCGCGACTTGATAGGAAGAATGGGCATAATGTTACACTTACTGTTCTCTAATTTTCATGTAGTGTTCAGTTGTGTTTCCATCTTGCAGAGAGGAAAAGAGTTGCCGACATATTTTACCCCCCCCCCCCTACATTAGAATTGTATATTGGTCATGGAACTTTGCCCATGGAGAACGTGTCCTTTTGTTCTGCATCTTATTTGAATTTGGAATCAATAACACCACAGAGGGTCTCATGTCCATTCATTTGAAAATCCAGCATGTGGGCACCCTGCGGTCCCTCAATGCTCAACTAAAAACGACAGAAATTTGGCGAATCTGCAAATGTTTGCCTCCAACTTCCCAGAATGCCGGTTGTTCACTTTTATGAGCTGCAAACCATCGCTTCTCTGTTGTGTGGGCGTGCTCACGTCTGCATGGCACATCACTGTAGATGGAGCTTATGACAGTATAGTTTGTGAAACACCAAGTGCCTGGGCTTGGAGGAGTGTAATAATTGACACGTTGATTGAACAATGTTTGATGGAAATGTGACATGACCAACCAATCACAGTAATGACTGCCAAAAATCTGCTCATCCCTCACATTTCAGCAAGCATTTTTATTACGGTCTTATTCTCTCAAGGGACAATAATATTGAAAAGTAAACTTGGATATGTTCTTTAAAGGGGTCAGTAGGGTTGGACATCGAGGATCGATTGGAACCAGGACTTAAATTCTGATTCCCGTTTAAATGTTCAAATATTTTAATTTCGATGCCCAATAGGAGGAATTAGTCGCAGAACAATGAAGGACAATATGTCGCCGAACAACTAAGACACAATAGCTGCTAAACAAGAAATAGCCACCACCAACAAAGAAAAAATAGTCGATACCAACATAGAAGAAATAGCTGCCACCAATGAAGAAGAAATAGCTGCCGAACAACATAGAATAGGTCGCCGCCAAACAACGAAGACATAGTTGCCAAACACCGAATAAAGTAAAGCCACCACCAACAGAGAAGAAATAGATGCTGAACATCGGACAGGAAATATAGAAGAAATAGCTGCCGGCAACGAAAAAGAAATATCCGCCGCCAACAAAGAAGAAATAGCCAACAAAGCACACAGAAATAGCCGCCACCAACGAAGGAGAAATAGCCACCAAACCATAAAGAAATAGCATCCTATCAACAAAGAAGAAATATCCAATGGCAACAAAAAAACAAATAGCTTCCACCAACAAAGAAAAAATAGCTGCCACCAACGGAAAATGAATAGCCGCCACCAATGAAGAACAAATAGTTGCCACCAACAAAAAAGAAAAAGCCGCCAACAACACAGAAGAAATAGCCGCCAACAACAAAGAAGAAATAGCCGCCACCAATAGAAAATAAATAGCAGCCACCAGTGAAGAACAAATTGCAGCCACCAGTGAAGAAAACATTGTTGCCACCAATGCAAAATAAATAGTCACCAACAATGAAGAAAAAATAGCAGCCATCAATGCAGTTAAATAGCAACCACCAGTGAAGAAAAAAATAGTTGCCACCAACGAAGAACAAATAGCCGCCACCATTGAAAAATAAATATCCGCCCCCAATGAAGAAGAAATAGCAGTCAAAGGTCTTATACTTCGTTTGAAAAAGTCTGATCAACTTCCCTTTGGTCTAAAAACTTCACTTTGGAGACGTTTTTGGGCTTGAATTTCAAATCCATCTTGGTAGATTCATTCAGCAGAACACTAAAATATATTTCTTGTAGTTCGTGTAAATAAAGTTTTATTTTTTAAACAAAAATCTTCTTTCGTAGAAAAAGATGGTGTGGTAGGAACAAGCGCCTGCTCGCTCGCGTACGCCATCCCAATTCAAACTGACTGTGTGTGTGGCGACTATGAGCACTACAGTGCCTCTCAGTAAATGTTTTCTGTATTTAGAGTCCTATTAGCAAGAATTATGATGTCATACGTACATTATACATATTACACAGGCTGTGTAGAAAGTCACGGTGTAAACATGTTTCTGGAAACGTTATATTGGTGACGTAGCTGACACCCAAAATCATAATGCCCTCAGCCAGCAGCGCTGAGTGCTGACTTGCTAGCGCACTAAAGCAGACAATAAATACTCTCTTATGCTCTAAAGAAGGAAACAATTACTTAACACTGCCGTGTCTGGTTTCTATGATGTATTCATTCAGTGCACACAGAGTTAGGACAAGATATATTGCTACTATGGTAAATTTTTTGTCTACTTTACACCTTTTGTTTTCGTCCTCTTTTTGCGCCCTTGTGTGCATTATCCGTTCCATCCTTATTCTTTCCATCCTTTGTAACTGAGCTACTGTGTAGAACAATTTCCCTTGTGGATCTTTAAAGTTTGTTTAAGTCTAAGATGCACTGCACAAAAACTGGTAAGTTTGCATTTTTAGTAAGCGGACAGGAACGTCTCATATCAGCTTCCTGCACTCTATATCGGTGTTTCTTAACCATAGGGCTTGTTGGGCCGCAAGCGCCCCTAGAGGCTTTTCCACCACTTGAGGCTGTAATGACAATATCAAACAAACAAAAGAAGTCTGAATCCTTAAGCACAAAAATTATGACTAAAGTGGTGAAGCTATATTTTCCTTTGCACTTAAATTGTAACGACTGTTTATTTAAGAAACACATTTATTGCTCATTTAGTTTATTTATTTTAACACAACATAATCATATGTATTCATATTTTTCATTAGTTATTTGAGTTTATTGTCATGTAATATATTTGATTAGCGCTTTTTTTTTTACTAATCAGCCTGACCCAAGCTTCAGGTTTGTGTTAAATTAATAATAATATTTGTAGTTAACACATGTTTTCATATTGTCAGGTTCAAACACTGATGACATATATTAAACAAGACAAGAAGCAAAGGATCAAACAGAGACATAATTAAATTTGGACTCAATTGAGGAGAGACACCGTCGACCTGTAACCTCTTACAGTGTCTTAGCACGCTCTGGCGAAAAATTGTACGCCACCTCTTTTTATTTGGACTTTCCCTGTTTACATAACAACATCTGTTTCTAAAGGAATGGGGAGTATGTAAACAGTAATTGTTTTCGGTCACATGAAACACAAAAGAAAAAGATGCCTCGGGCTTGGGCTGGTCCTGGATTCAGCTTGGGCAAGTCTTGGATCACAATAGATAACTCCCATCCCGTCTCCTCCCATCGTACACAATGGAATTTTCCAAGCCTTTGCTTGGTGCAGCAAAGACAGCCTCTTGTCTGTTCATTGGGAACTCAGAACGGAAAGTTGTTTGATAATTTACATACAATTTTTCTGACACATATCGTTTGACAAGGTTATAAACTGTAAGTAGAATAGATTTAATTATTAAATACCATTGAAATCAAGCGTACGATTACTACCGTATCTTTTGGATTATAAGGCGCACTTAAAATCCTTTCATTTCCTCACAAATCGACAGTGCGCCTAATAACCCGGGGGGCGGAATGTATGGAATAATTCTGGCTGTGCTTACTGACCTAAAAGCTATTTTATTTGGTACAAGGTGTAATGATAAGTGTGACCAGTAGATGGCATTCAAACATATGAGATACGTGTAGACTGCAAGATGACGCCAGTAAACAGCACCAAAACTTTAAATGTTCCATTTAGAATATAGAACATTACACACAGCGTTCAAAAATCGGTCAGCATGTTTTATTACGACTTTGGTAAGTTAAGAAGCAGCACTACATGATGGATTGTAGGAATATTACAGCTACCGCAGTCACACGTACTGTGATTCAGATTCGGTGTTTTTTTTTGCAATATTATGTAAAACCAAATTTTCTTACCTTCTGGTACCTGCTAATGTGTATTTGAGATCTGCATAAGTGCTGAAAATTTGTGCGCGTCTGCCATTATAGTCCGTGCCGACTCCGTAGTCGATAAGCTTCTTTTTTTTCTCTATCCTCTTGTTAGGGAGCATGGCTGTTGCCATTTCTAATATAAAGTAGCATAAAGTTTTAACTTATATCTGTCAGTAGACCCGTTATGAAAGCACTAAAAACTACCGGTGTAGTGGTTTTGCATAATTCACCCACAAAACTATAGTCATTAGAGCAGGGGTCACCAACCTTTTTGAAACCAACAGCTACTTCTTCGGTACTGATTAATGTTAAGGGCTACCAGTTTCCATCCATCCATTTTCTATCGCTTATTCCCTTTGGGGTCGCGGGGGGCGCTGGAGCCTATTTCAGCTACAATCGGGCGGAAGGCGAGGTACACCCTGTACAAGTTGCCACCTCATCGCAGGGCCTACCAGTTTGATACACAACTTAAATAAATTGCCAGAAATAGCTAATTTGCTCAATTTACCTTGAACTCTATGTTATTATTAATAATTAATGATATTTATCTTTGTGGAAACACTGATCATCTTAACGATTTCTCACAATAAATATATATATAGAAACAGATAAATATCAATATGCAACACTTTATTTTTATATTTTCTCTAAGTGCACATTTTTCAAATTGAACATTTTCAAATGATCACTTCTAAGACAGTCTTGTGAAATCACAATATCCCATTTTAACTAGCTAGCTACTAACAATTTTTTAACAAATCATGAATTACTTTGCACCATGTTTGTACAAATAATAACTCATGTAAAATACAAAAGTCAACTCTCAAATTTTTAAATAAATCATGTCACACTTTGAACTGGACACCAAATCTGTTATCTGTTTCTTTGTCAGTTAGTGAAGACCAAGTCTTTAAAATATTTTCTTGGATTTTCAAATTCTATTTGAGTTTTGTTTCTCTTAGAATTAAAAATGTCTAGCAAAGCGAGACCAGCTTGCTAGTAAATAAATACAATTTAAAAAATAGAGGCAGCTCACTGGTAAGTGCTGCTATTTGAGCTATTTTTAGAACAGGCCAGCGGGCTACTCATCTGGTCCTTACGGGCTACATGGTGCGTTGGTGACCCCTGCTTTAGAGAGTTCCAATCGGAAGGTTTTTCATGGGACACATTTCCGGCGTTGTTGTTGCACTAGTGAGCCACGGATGAGAAGATGCTGCTCCGTTATTGATTTAAGTGAAGTCCATACTTGCCAACCTTGAGACCTCTGATTTCGGGATGTGGGGGGTGGGGGTGGAGGTGGGGGCGTGGTTGGAGGCGGGGGTGTGGTTAAGAGGGGACGAGTATATTTCCAGCTAGAATTCACCAAGTCAAGTATTTCATATATATATACATATATATATATATATATATATATATATATATATATATATATATATATATATATATATATATATATATATATATATATTTTATATATATATATATATATATATATATATATATATATATATATATATATATATATATATATATATATATAAGAAATACTTGACTTTCAGTGAATTGTAACTATAAATATATATTTATTTTATTATATATATATATATAAATATATATATATATATATATATATATATATATATATATATATATATATATATATATATATATATAAGAAATACTTGAATTTCAGTGTTCATTTATTTACACATTTACACACACATAACACTCATCTACTCATTGTTGAGTTAAGGGTTGAATTGTTCATCCTTGTTCTATTCTCTGTCACTATTTTTCTAACCATGCTGAACAGGGTCTCTGATAATGCATTGCTGTGTGGCACGCACAAAAGTGCTTTCATCAAATGCACTAGATGGCAGTATTGTCCTGTTTAAGAGTGTCACAACATTGCTGTTTACGGCAGACAAACTGCTTTACGGTAGACGAAAACGTGACTGCTGTTGTTGTGTGTTGTAACCGCGCTGGGAGGACGTTAATGAAACTGCCTAACAATAAACCCACATAAGAAACCAAGAACTCGCCCTCAATCATTCTACAGTTATAATGATTGGGCAGGCACGTTGTTTATATTGTGGGAAAGCGGACTCAGGTCCGCATGGAGCTGGAGGGGCGTGGCCTCCAGCTCCGCCTGAATTTCGGGAGTCTCCCGGAAAATCCGGGAGGGTTGGCAAGTATGGTGAAGTCTGAACGCCATTAAAACAGTTAGCTCCATCTTTTGACACTTCTTCCACTCCCATCCTTGCACGCTACACCGCTACAACAAAGATGACGGGGAGAAGACGCTGTCGAAGTGGAGACACGTGAATAAGACCGCCCACAAAACGGCGCATCTTGAAGCGACGGTTAGAAAGCGCCTTTAAAGATGGTCTGTAGAACATAATCTATGCAACATTTTGACCAAAGAACCACCGTTACATGTTATGTAGACCACAAGGAAGTGTTTTCAATGACAAATTGCGCCTTATAATCCGGTGCGCCTTTTGTATGAAAATAGACCAGAATAGACCCGCTCATAGGCAATGCACCTTATAATCCGGTGTGCCCTATGGTCCGGAAAATACGGTAATTCAGTGTTAATATTTAAGTGGAAAACTTAGGCCCTATGTCAAAAAGGTTAAGAAGAGTAACACTGCAAATTTTTAGATATGTAATGGTAAAAAGTTTTTTTAATCATACAGAAAAATACATTCAAACCACCGTTTAAAGAACTAATATTAAATCATTGTTTTATAATGTTTTTTTATTTTTTTCCCATCAAAACCAGTAAGGCTATGCCCACCTTGACTGCACATCCCTGTTGTGTGTTGATTCATTTTCAGTGGCTTGTCCAGTATTTTCCCGCGAGAGGGTATAATAAAAAGGTGTGCGGGTGATTGATCAGTGCAGTTTGAAAGGTGTTTTGTTGGTGCTCGCTTTCAAATGCATTACAAAATTCATTCAGCTATTTTGGCAGTGATCATCTCATCCTGGTGTTTCGCTGAACACTGCCAACACGGAACCAGACTCAGAACATGTTAGATGGCTGGTGTAGCGGAGCCATTAGGACACTCGCGCGCACGCACACACATTACAAAAAAATAAAAGTATTGAGTAAGTTGGTAAAGTATACAATCGTAAGGCTTGAGTGGAGCTCCCATACAGTAATAACAGGAGGTGGCTTCACCACAGGGGGTTCCTCTAATGAAAAAAGCATCAGCGTTCTCTCCATCCTGGTAAATGCTCTCTTGACGTGAGGTGAGAGGACAGCTGATGTCTCCATAATGAAGGGCTGAGCTACAGCTCGGATTACACTCCAGCGGTTGCTGACGTGCGGCTGAGGTGAGCTTCATCCATCAGCCTTTCTGTGCACCCAGCTATCAATCTCGGTGTCATGCATCCATCCGTCAGCTTCACAACTCCAGACGGGATACCTTGTTGCACTGATCGTGGTCGCGCAGAGAAAAAAACCCTCCCATGGTATTGTCACTGTCACTATTTAGTCCCTCAATGAACACGCGATTGCAGCAACTCACGGAAATTCAACCACAACTTAGTCAAAGGCCCATAACTCCCCCGCACGTTTTGGTCAATCATCGTCATTTCACCAATCAAATGTGTCTCTTAGCAATCAAAACTTTTGTTTGTTTCTTGTGTAGACGAGGCAGGAACAGCAATGTGTAACAACATAGCAACTATTTGTTGCTCAAACAGCACTATTGCTGTCCTCCTGCCAAGGTCAGACCGTCTTCCGGTTCCTGTCTACAGCGCTAAGCCTTCTGGGTAATGTAGTATACAAACATTTAGCAACACACAGGCATCCTTGATTCCTTGTTTACATGTACAGTATTCATATATTTGTTTAACCTTCATTTGTCCATGGTAAGACCGTTAAGAACACATTATTATTTGCAATGCTGACGTAAGAGGCAGCATTTGCAAAACCCAAAACCAGTGAAGTTGGCATGTTGTGTAATTAATAAATAAAAACAGAATACAATGATTTGCAAATCCTTTTCAACTTATATTCAATTGATTATACTGCAAGGACAAGATATTTAATGTTCGAACTGAGAAACTTAATTTTTATGTGTGCAAATAAGCATTAACTTAGAATTTAATAGCAGCAACACATTGCAAAAAAGTTGGCACAGAGGAATTTTTACCACTGTGTTGCATGGCCTTTCCTTTTAACAACACTCAGTAAACGTTTGAGAACTGGGGAGACCATTTTTTGAAGCTTTTCAGTAGGAATTCTTTCCCATTCTTGCTTGATGTACAGCTTAAATTGTTCAACAGTACGGGGTCTCCGTTGTGGTATTTTAGGCTTCATAATGCGCCACACATTTTCAATGGGTGACAGGTCTGGACTACAGGCAGGCCAGTCTAGTACCTACACTCTTTTACTATGAAGTCACGCTGTTGGCATTGTCTTGCTAAAATAAGCAGGGGCGTCCATGATAACCTTGCTTGGATGGCAACATATGTTGCTCCAAAACCTGTATGTACCCTTCAGCATTAATGGTGCCTTCACAGATGTGTAAGTTACCCATGCCTTGGGCACTAATACACCCCCATACCATCACAGATGCTGGCTTTTGAACTTTGCGCCTATAACAATCTGGATGTGTTACGGCTCAGGCTCCTGCCAACGCCGCTCATCCGTCTGTGCGCACCTCGGGACACGCCCACGGGTGCGCACATCCAGGGATGTGCCGCGCGCGTCCCCGCCCTGCAGCAGCCACCAGCTGCAATCAATCACCGGCAATCATCACACCTGAAACTGATGAGGGCGAGCTGGTTAAAAGACCAGTGGACCCTAGGATCGGCGCGGGAACTTAGTTTTTCTCATGGTGTACCGTAAGCAACAAGCTTCATGCTCTCTATTCGTGTTTCCTCTCCGTGCCTTGATTTGTCCCTTGTCTTCTCCCGTGTCCCCGCAGTACCCTTCGTCACCTGGAAAGTGAGCTGTGCATCTCACTTTTCCCTGGATCTCCCTCTGGACTCTGACTGCCTCCTTCGTTCCTCGACCTCTTGCTCGTCCCTGGATTCTGACGCCTCGCTCTCGCCCCGGATCATCTGCCTGCCCCCTGGACTTCCTCGTATCTCGTTCAACACGTTGGTAACACTCACTTCAGTTAAATTCTACACATAGTCTTACACCACACACTCTTGTATCCTAGTTCACACTCCATTTCCTTAGTTCAGTAGTGTTTGTTATTATTTATTATATATATATATATATATATATTGAATTATTATATATATATATATATATATATATATTAAATAATTGTATATACTGCCCCCTGGTGTCTGTTTGCCGTTACCTCCTCTCAGTAAACACAACAGTAAGTTCCCGCCAAAATTATTAAAGGACCTGACGGCACAGTTCCTTAGCCCCGCCCCCAGTGACTTTAGTTCCGACCCCTGTGATTTTTTTTTTTTTTTTTCTGCCTCTTGCCCCATTCACCATGTCTTTTTCTTTTTTTCGCTTCAAACCAGAGGATTTGTCTTGTCCTGCCGAGCAGTCTTGGAAAGGCATGTTCAGTAGCGAGATAAGCAAGGAGGAATTTTCTCGTCGCCTGGACACCCTCCTCCCACCCTTAGAGACTCAGTCTACTGGAAGCGTCTGGAATCCGCCTTTGGAGGGGGGGAATGGTACCGACAGCCGTGCTGGTGAGGTAGCACAGCTGCGGCCAGCAAGACCGCTACCATCTATCTTTCAGTTTGCCTGGCCGTACCCACCAACCACGCTACCAGCACCTGTCCCTCGGCTAGCGTCCGAGCTAGCACCTGTCCCTCGGCTAGCGTCCGAGCTAGCACCTCTCCCTCGGCTAGCGTCCGAGCTAGCACCTGTCCCTCGGCTAGCGTCCGAGCTAGCACCTGTCCCTCGGCTAGCGTCCGAACTAGCACCTGTCCCTCGGCTAGCGTCCGAGCTAGCACCTGTCCCTCGGCTAGCGTCCGAGCTAGCACCTGTCCCTCGGCTAGCGTCCGAGCTAGCACCTGTCCCTCGGCTAGCGTCCGAGCTAGCACCTGTCCCTCGGCTAGCGTCCAAACTAGCACCAGCCCCTCGGCTAGCGTCCGAGCTAGCACCAGCCCCTCGGCTAGTCTCCGAGCTAGCACCAGTCCCCAGGCTGGCCCCCACGTCTCCACCAGCTCCCAGGCTGGCCCCCACGTCTCCACCAGCTCCCAGGCTGGCCCCCACGTCTCCACCAGCTCCCAGGCTGGCCTCGACTCCAGCACCTCGGCCTGCTCCGCCGACTCCAGCACCTCGGCCTGCTCCGCCGACTCCAGCACCTCGGCCTGCTCCGCCGACTCCAGCACCTCGGCTTGCTCCGCCGACTCCAGCACCTCGGCCTGCTCCGCCGACTCCAGCACCTCGGCCTGCTCCGCCGACTTCAGCACCTCGGCCAGCTCCTCAGCTGCCCTCCTCGTCTCCGGCTTTGACGTCCGCTGCTTCCACGCCTTTGACGTCTGCCGCTTCCACGGCGCCGATGACGTCTGCCGCTTCCACGCCTGCCTCGCCGATGACGTCTTCCTCCACGCCTGCCTCGCCGATGACGTCTTCCTCCACGCCTGCCTCGCCGATGACGTCTTCCTCCACGCCGCCGCCGATGTCATATCCTCGTTTCCGGAGAGACGCACCATGGCGCCAATCACGTCCGCCTTCCCGACGGCCAAGATGGTGGCCGTCCCTTGGTCGCCCGCCTCGCCGGCTTCAGCGGCGTTCTTCTCGCCGCCGCCATCAGACTCGTCCTCGGTGGATTCGGGGACACTGGGGCCGGCGACCCACCACCAGTTCTCCCCTCCACCCTCCCTTGTTTCGTGAGTATGTTGGACATCTGGAATCTGTCCATAAGGAGGGGGGTACTGTTACGGCTCAGGCTCCTGCCAACGCCGCTCATCCGTCTGTGCGCACCTCGGGACACGCCCACGGGTGCGCACATCCAGGGACGCGCCGCGCGCGTCCCCGCCCTGCAGCAGCCACCAGCTGCAATCAATCACCGGCAATCATCACACCTGAAACTGATGAGGGCGAGCTGGTTAAAAGACCAGTGGACCCTAGGATCGGCGCGGGAACTTAGTTTTTCTCATGGTGTACATACCCTTCGTCACCTGGAAAGTGAGCTGTGCATCTCACTTTTCCCTGGATCTCCCTCTGGACTCTGACGTCTCTCTCTGCCCCACGGACCCCTCGCTGATCTTGGACCCCTTTTGCCTTGCCCTCTTTGGACTTGTCTGCCCTTTTTCTCATCAACACTTGGTAACACACTTCAGATATCTACACACATAGTCTTACAACACACACACTCTTGTATTTTAGTCACACACTCTATTTCTATAGTTTAGTTGTATTGTTTATTATTATATATATTATTATTATATATAATAAATTATTGTATATACTGCCCCCTGGTGTCTGAGCCGTCACCTCCTCTCAGTAAACACAACAGGATGGTTCTTTTCCTCTTTGTTCCGGAGGACACGACGTCCACAGTTTCCAAAAACAAATTGAAATGTGGACTCATCAGACCACAGGACACTTTTCCACTTTGCATCAGTCCATCTTAGATGAGCTCAGGCCCAGCGAAGCCGGCGGAGTTTCTGGGTGTCGTTGATAAATGGCTATGCACTTACAGATGTAGCGACAAACTGTAGTTACTGGCAGTGGTTTTCTAAAGTGTTCTTGAGCCCATGTGGTGATATCCTTTACACACTGATGTCGCTTTTTGATGCAGTACCGCCTGAGGGATCGAAGGTCCGTAATATCATCGCTTACGTGCAGTGATTTCTCCAGATTCTCTGAACCTTTTGATGATATTACGGACCGTAGATGGTGAAATCCCTAAATTCCTTGCAATAGCTGGTTGAGAGATGTTGTTCTTAAACTGTTCGACAATTTCCTCAGGCATTTGTTCACAAAGTGGTGACTCTCGCCCCATCCTTGTTTGTGAATTACTAAGCATTTCATAGAAGCTGCTTTACCCAATCATGGCACCCACCTGTTCCCAATTAGCCTGTTCACCTGTGGGATGTTCCAGATAAGTGCTTGATGAGCATCAGTCTTTTTTTATCACTTTTGCCAGCTTTTTTGAAACATGTTGCAGGCATCAAATTAACTCAATAATGAGCTAATATTTGCAAAAAAAAATAGTTTTCCAGTTCGAACGTTAAATATCTTGTCTTTGCAGTCTATTCAATTGAATGTAGGTTGAAAATAATTTCAAATCATTGTATTTTTGTACATGTTAGAGATGTAGTATGATGATCATCTCTCATTTACCAACACAAATTAGTGCTATAGATTTGCTCTCATCAGTTCAGAAATGCTCTTAATGTGCGGGGGTAAATGTGTTGGAACATTAAAAAAATGCTTAAGATAAACACTTTTCAAGCGTAAAACATACACAGAGAATGTCTGCAACTTGTGGACGACAGAGCTGATAGTAAACAAAAAGGAAGGTTTTGGTGGTGTTTCTGTAATTGTAATTATTACTATTAATAGTTATATTAAATAAGACCCGTATATTATTCGACAATGGGCTCTCAGTATGTGATATTGTTGTCGAGTGTCTACTTTTAATTCTGTGTGGATTTACACGGGTAAAACATCAATACGGTGTTTGTTTTCCATTTTGTGTTGCTTTTTGTGTGACATGAAACACTCAAAATATTGACAAAAAATTCATAAAATTGATTCAATTACATGAAAAAAATTAGTCTTGAAATATCCCATCTTTTGCCCAAACTTTCTTGAAAAGCTGCCGCAAATGCAGGCATTTTAGGTTGGACAAAAACTAAAAAAGAAATCCTGGAGGGACTGAATATTGTAGCAACAAACAGCAAAGGGTATCCTATCCTATTCGCTGTAAAGCACTGTAATATCAGTACATTAGTATCCGATTTTTTGGATCGTTAATTTTTTAGTAGTTATGTGTTCGTCATTGCTGCTGTCCAGGTGGCATTTACAAGTTTCCATTGTCTTAGCCGAAATATGTCATTCTTGAATGATGTCTGCCCTTGCAGGTGGGGATGAGGGAATAGCAAGACCCCAATCATCCCCACTGATAATCTCCATTCTACTAAAAACATATATTCCATCTGACTAAAATAAGTCTGATAATAAGTGAGGTATTGCCAACTTAAGTGTCTCAAAGTGGTGCCCACGTTTGGCTAGAACTTTGCAAATTGCTGTCATTGCAGAACAAACTGGTGTTCTGTCTCCTCTAGAGCCTTGCAAAAAAGTATATGTATTTTAAAATAAGAAAGATGTGAGAGATGGCATCATGTGCAGCTGGGATAGGCTACAGCAACCCCCCGTGACCCCATATGGGACAAGCGGTAGAAAATGGATGGATGGATGGATCTGGATGACTTGATGGTCAACTTTTGACACTTGTTAGTCAAATATTCAAAGAAAAATCTGTGTTATTAGTTACTGGTATCAACATATATTTTTCTTGTTCCATGATAGCATTTGGCTCTATCTTTCTAGTGTTGCTGCTTATTTTATTATCTCAGTCTAACGCAGGAAGCACTTTGTACATGACTGGTTTATTTACATATGTTTTTCTGCCCTCTCAAAATCCTGGAATTTAGTTTGGCAGATATATAAAAAGTCCATTAAAGTAGAGAAGATACAAACTTATTTAATTATTGACCACAATGAAGTTGCTGTAAAACTGAGCACTTTGTGTGGGTATTGTGGCCAAACAGCTACATTTTTGTGTCATTAGACATCACATGGACAAAGATAAGACCTTCTGGAGGGAAGTTCTGTGGACAGATAAAACAAAAATTTAGCTGTTTGGCCACAATACCCAGCAATATGTTTGGAGGAGAAAAGGTGAGGCCTTTAATCCCAGGAACACCACCCTACCATCAAGTATGGTGGTGGTAGTATTATGCTCTGGGCCTGTTTTGCTGCCAATGGAACTGGTGCTTTACAGAGAGTAAATGGGACAATGAAAGAGGAGGATTACCTCCAAATTCTCCAGGACAACCAAAAATCATTAGCCCGGAGGTTGGGTCTTGGGCGCAGTTGGGTGTTCCAACAGGACAATGACCCCAAACACACGTCAAAAGTGGTAAAGGAATGGCTAAATCAGGCTAGAATTAAGGTTTTAGAATGGCCTTCCCAAAGTCCTGACTTAAACGTGTGGACAATGCTGAAGAAACAAGTCCATGTCAGATAACCAACAAATTTAGCTGAACTGCACCAATTTTGTCAAGAGGAGTGGTCAAAAATTCAACCAGAAGCATGCAGATGGCTACCAAAAGTACCTTATTGCAGTGAAACTTGCCAAGGGACATGTAACCAAATATTAACATTGCTGTATGTATACTTTTGACCCAGCAGATTTGGTCATATTTAACCTGCGATTCATCATGATTAATCACAAGTTTAGAGTGTGGTTAACCAGATTTAAAAACAAAATCACTTGACGGCCCTAATATACTTTATATATGTGTGTGTATATATATATATATATATATATATATATATATATATATGTCTTAATAAGGTTATCCAAAAAATAGTGCTCGATACCGTAGTAGAGCGCAATATATGTATGTGTGGGAAAAAAAATCACAAGACTACTTCATCTCTACAGGCCTGTTTCATGAGGGGTTCCCTCAATCATCAGGAAAAAAAATCTCCTGATGATTGAGGGAACCCCTCATGAAACAGGCCTGTAGAGATGAAGTAGTCTTGTGATTTTTTTTCCCACACATACATATATATATATATATATATATATATATATATATATATATATATATATATATATATATATATATATATATATATATATATATATATATATATCCATCCATCCATTTTCTACCGCTTATTCCCTTTGGGGTCGCGGGGGGCGCTGGAGCCTATCTCAGCTACAATCGGGCGGAAGGCGGGGTACACCCTGGACAAGTCGCCACCTCATTGCAGGGCCAACACAGATAGACAGACAACATTCACACTCACATTCACACACAAAGGCCATTTTTTTTAGTGTTGCCAATCAACCTATCCCCAGGTGCATGTCTTTGGAAGTGGGAGGAAGCCGGAGTACCCGGAGGGAACCCACGCAGTCACGGGGAGGACATGCAAACTCCACACAGAAAGATCCCGAGCCCGGGATTGAATCCAAGACTACTCAGGACCTTCGTATTGTGAGGCAGACGCACTAACCCCTCTCCCACCGTGCTGCCCTATATATATATATATATATATATATATATATATATATATATATATATATATATACACATATACATATATACATATATATATATATATATATATATATATATATATATATATATATATATATATATATATATATAGTAGCTGCACGCCACTACAAGCAACAACAAAAAAGTATTGAACAGTATGTAAACACTGATGAAAACAGCTCATTGTCATGTCTGTGTAATCATGTTTTTGTCTTAGTCATGTTTTGTTTAGTTTCTGGCTTTTCACTCCCTTGTCTTGTTTCCATGATTACCCATTAGTTTCACCTGTTCCACGTTTGGACTCATTGTGCACTCTTGTTTGTCACCATAGCAACCATTAGTTTTCACCTGTCACGTCACGCACCTGTTTTCGTTAATCATGTCTGTTTTTTAAGCTTTTCATTTTCTGTTGTTCGTCCTGACGACATCTCCACATTTATGCTCTGTCCAAGCCTGACACTTCTTCCCATGTCCATTCTTCATGCAACTATTTTTGTCCAAGCCAAGTAAGTTTTTGTTCCATCTTTATAGTCTTTTTGTTTTTTCATAGTTTGTTCTCCGCCATTGTGCGCGCCTTTGGTTTGATCCTTTTTTTTGTAGTTCTAGTGTTTCAATAAAAAAATGTACTCACATTCCCGTCTCGCCCGAGCCAACTTTCCGTTGCATCCCGGAAAAGCTAACTCCCAGGACCAAGTCTTGACAGTAGGTCGTCAGCAGACTCGCTTTTCCGCACGAGAGTTGGACATTTTGGACGAGGCTTCTTGGGCGGTCCTGAGCGCGATGGAGGAGGAAACTCTGCGCTACTCCTCCGTGGAGTACAGAGACTCCATTCGGTCCCAGGAATGCGGGGACGCAGCGCAGTGCCGGAAGCGCCGCTCCCGACGAAGGACGTCAGGAAGAACTTCCGCGAGCCGGCAGGACACGCCACTCCCACAAGCCCCTCCCCCTCCGGGCGGAAGCAAGCAGCAGCCAGCCCGGCTTCGCCCTAATGACGTCAAAAACCAGGATTTTTTTTTTCTGAATTCTTTTTCTTTTGATTCCCCGCCCCCCAGGACTCAAGTCACGCCCAAGTCACCAACATTTTTTTTTTCACCCACAATATCACAGGTAGAAAATAGACATTTTGGACAATTTAAAGGGGAAGTTTCTGCTTCCCTCCGCCCACCCCTAGAGGGAGTTCCAGACCGCAGGGAGCGCGTCTGGTATCCGCCCCTTGAGGGGGGGGCTGGGGTAGGGAATTGTTCAGGTGGGGTGGCTCTGCATCACCATGCCAAGCCACAGCCTCCAGCACGGCCGCCACCACCAGTCTTCCGACCTGCCAAGCCACAGCCTCCAGCACGGCCACCACCACCGGTCTTTCACCATGCCAAACCGCAACCCCCAGCTAGGCCACCTCCACCTGCACCAAAGCTACTGCCAGTAGCTTCACCACGCCAAACTCCAGTGCTGCCAGTAGCTTCACCACGCCAAGACCCACCACGCCAAGACCCTCCACGCCAAGTCCAAGACCAAGACCCTCCACGCCAAGTCCAAGACCAAGACCCTCCATGCCAAGTCCAAGACCAAGACCCTCCACGCCTAGTCCAAGACCAAGACCTACCACGCCAAGCTCCGGTACCAGCTCCACGACGCCAAGTGCCGCCAGTCGCAGCTCCACGACGCCAAGTGCCGCCAGTCACAGCTCCACGACGCCAAGTGCTGCCAGTCGCAGCTCAACGACGCCAAGTGCCGCCAGTCGCAGCTCAACGACGCCAAGTGCCGCCAGTCGCAGCTCAACGACGCCAAGTGCCGCCAGTCGCAGCTCAACGACGCCAAGTGCCGCCAGTTGCAGCTCAACGACGCCAAGTGCCGCCAGTCGCAGCTCCACGATGCCAAGTGCCGCCAGTCGCAGCTCCACGACGCCAAGTGCCGCCAGTCGCAGCTCCACGACGCCAAGACCTAGACCAAGACCCGCCATGCCAAGACCAAGACCCGCCATGCCAAGACCAAGACCCACCATGCCAAGACCAAGACCCGCCATGCCAAGACCAAGACCCACACCAAGACCAAGACCCACGCCTAGACCAAGACCAAGACGCGCCACGCCGAGCTTCGCCGCCTGACTTGCCCCGCCTAGCTGCCACGCCTGCCACGCCTGCCAAGTTGACGACGCGCCTGTCTCCTCGTCGGCCACGGATAGGGCCGCTACCTGGTCGCCCGCCACGCCAAGTGCGCCCACCTCCCACTCGGCTACTGATGTGGCCCGCCCCGGGTCGCCCACCTCGCCTGCTGCAGCGGCGTTCCACTCGCCGCCGCCACATGACTATGCCTCGATGGATTCGGGGCCACTTGGGCTGGCGACCCACCGCCATGTCCCCCTCCCGCCCTCCCATGACTCTTGTTAAGTTTTTTCTTGGACATCTGGGATCTGTCCGTAAGTTCCACGTTTGGACTCATTGTGCACTCTTGTTTGTCCCCATAGCAACCATTAGTTTTCACCTGTCACGTCACGCACCTGTTTCACGTTTTGAGTCACGCACCTGTTTTCGTTAATCATGTCTGTTATTTAAGCTTTTCATTTTCTGTTGTTCGTCCTGACGACATCTCCACATTTATGCTCTGTCCATGCCTGACACTTCTTCCCATGTCCATTCTTCATGCAACTATTTTTGTCCAAGCCAAGTAAGTTTTTGTTCCATCTTTATAGTCTTTTTGTTTTTTCATAGTTTGTTCTCCGCCATTGTGCGCGCCTTTTGTTTGATCCTTTTTTTTGTAGTTCTAGTGTTTCAATAAAAAAATGTACTCACATTCCCGTCTCGCCCGAGCCAACTTTCCGTTGCATCCCGGAAAAGCTAACTCCCAGGACCAAGTCTTGACACTCATATGCATAAAAAGCTCATAAGCCTCGGTACCAATACTTGAACAAAATGTTCGCTGACATACTTAGAACTAAAGCACATAATTCATGAAATGAATTATGGAATTCAGTGCACACCTTGCTGCAGTCACAAGGATCCGTGGCTGGCGTACATGGATTTCAGTTTCAGAATCAGATCAAACAGCAATGTCTTCTCCAGTATAGTCTCTTTGCCGCTTGCACAGTTTGTACCTGACGAGCAAAGATGTTTTTTTTTTTTTACTTTCACAAGTCATATTTCACCTTTTTTTTTTTTACCAATTCCTGTGAACTTTGGTCAGTTGAAACTTGCACTTTCCCAAAGTCGACTGGAAGGTTTCTTCTCTCTTCTTTCTTAGTCGGTTGATTCTCTCATGTTTTCTTTAAATCACGGTCTGTATACGGTTTGAGGTTTAAATAAACACTCGACTGTCTTTGTTCGGCTTACAATGGGGTTTTCACGCTGTGAAGCCGTTCAAATGCAAAAATCAAGTGGGGATTGTTGTATCGCCTTGATCTTTTCTTCTTCATTCCCATCAAATGATTACATACACTTGAGAGTTTGTGTCTCCAACGGAGAATAGGTGGCGTTTGTGCCGCATTACCAGTCGAAAGCTCGCCTTCGCTGTGTTTTAAAGCCGTCTGAAAAACATTTTCTCTCTCTCTCTCCCACTGTGCACACCCCGAAACACCTCTCTTTGGAAGAAGCGTATAATCCCTTAGCGCTTCTGCGTTTGTAGGCTTGCACCTTTATGCACTCACGGCCTAATGGCACTTCTCATCTACAACATGAACCCTGCAGACCTTAGAATGAATCCAACTCGAATGAGCTCACTGAATAGATAGCGCATGTATGGAATATCTATATAACTAGGAAAAGGCATTTAACAATTTTCTTAATCCACAATGGGGAAAACTTGTGATCAATTCCCCCGTGGTGAATAGCTCACCCAACTTGTCATGGTGGATGTCATGTTGAGACTGAATCAATGGTTCTTTTGCTTTTGCAGCCAAGAAATGCACTCCATTTGTCTTCCAATCAACAATTAATTCCACATAATTGACCAACGTCTTAAAGATCGAAGGATCTATTGTATTGTCCAACAAGCACGGGCAAAGCGAGTCTTCGGTCTACAAGCCAAAATCTATGTGGTGACACTTCTCCAACTTTAGAGTGCTCTTTCAAACACTGCGCAAAAAAGAGATTTCCGGTAAGCCTGTGAGAACCTGCTGTACGTTATATGGCCACCCAAGGCACGGAGGCGAGAGAGCGTTTGTTGCATCAGGTTATCTGGCTTTTGAACATTGCGCTCGCTTCCCATTGGGCGCAACGGTGCATGCATGTTTGCAGCAGAGCCTTGAGCCACATGACTCCCAACACTGACTGTTGTCTCCTGTGGCGTTCCAATTGCTTCTTGGCATCGCACCTTATTAAAGTCTTTGCTTGAAAATATTTTCTGTCAGCGGTCGGTGCTTGGAGCCTGTGACAAATAAGAGTCCAGTTCCAAGAGTACACATAGGGCCTGATCTACTTAAGATTTGCGTGTATTAAATGAGTTGTATTATTTTTTTCTACATATAAAACACTTCCTTGTGGTCTACATAACATGTAATGGTGGTTCTTTATATATTTAGTTTTACAGACCATCTTCATGTACCCTTTTGTTAGCGGTCTTATTTTCGTGGCTCCACTTAGACAGCGTCTTCTCCTCGTCATCCATGTTGGAATTTTTAACGCTTCCATCTGGAGTTTGCTGACAAATATAAGTTCAACTATTCACTACTTTGTATTAGAAAGGACTGTTTTCACTGCTGGTCTCTATAGAAAGAGGTTCCGCAGCCTGCGTAGCAGAACCTCCAGGTTCTGTAACAGCTTCTTCCCTCAGGCCATAAGACTCTTGAACGCATCATAATAATCCCCTCAATTCCCCCCCATCGGGATTAACTCGCTGGACTATAAAGCATACTTGCCAACCCTCCCGGATTTTCCGGGAGACTCCCGAAATTCAGCGCCTCTCCCGAAAACCTCCCGGGACAAATTTTCTCCCGAAAATCTCCCGAAATTCAGGCGGAGCTGGAAGCCACGCCCCCTCCAGCTCCAAGCGGACCTGAGTGACGTGTCAACAGCCTGTATTCACGTCCGCTTTCCCACAATATAAACAGCATGCCTGCCCAAACACGTTATAACTGCAGAATGATCGAGGGCGAGTTCTTGGTTTCTTATGTGGGTTTATTGTTAGGCAGTTTCATTAACGTCCTCCCAGCGCGGCAACAACACACAACAACAGCAGTCATGTTTTATTCTACCGTAAAGCAGTTCGTCTGCCGTAAACAGCAATGTTGTTGTAATATATTGAGTTGGAGGCAATAAACAGGCGAGGTGATGAAGTACGTCTCTTTACTGTAGACTTCAGAACAGACTCACACACTTGACGTCAGGTGCGCAACACCACGTAAATCGTTGGCCAACCAAAAAGTAACCCCAGTACGCTATAGCCAACATTCACCAGGAGATGGCAACAGACAAACATAGCACAGCAGCTCAATTAAAAAACAGTACTTAAGCCACATTCTTTTTTTTTTTTTTAGTACTGAACTCTTAACCCTCATTTGTAAACAATAACATGCTTATTATACAAACAGTATTTGTACACCTTTAACACATATTTGTATACTGTCTTCAGAGATTCAGTTTTTTTGGTGGTACTCGAAACCTTTCTGGGTACCTGCGAAAGGGTGTTCAGCATGGTTAGAAAAATAGTGACAGAGAATAGAACAAGGATGTACAATTCAACCCTTAACTCAACAATGAGTAGATGAGTGTTATGTGTGTGTATATGTGTAAAAAAATGAACATTGAAATTCAAGTATTTCTTTTATTTATATATATATATATATATATATATATATATATATATATATATATATATATATATATATATAAGAAATACTTGACTTTTCTACCTGCAAATATACTCCTCCCCTCTTAGCCACACCCCCGCCCCACCCCCCACCTCCCGAAATCGGAGGTCTCAAGGTTGGCAAGTATGCTATAAAGACAAATATAACATACACCCGTAAACGTGGATGCATATGCAAAAGTGCAATATATTTATCTGTACAGTATGTAAATGGCAGCAAATTTTGTTCATGAGAAAAATGCAGTTCTGTGATGTTACGTTTTTTTTTTGGTGCCTTTATTTTGAACAGCCCACTCTTATTCTGTTACTTCCTTTATTGCTGATGCTTGACTTCCTGCTACCGTTCCGTCTGACTTCAACAGCATACTCACGTTACTCCAGGACTGGTAAAACATGCTGACAAAGATATATTTGTCATTCTGTGTGAACATTTGTGAGAGGTTATTTTATTGTGCCTCGTGTTTGTGTTGTTTATATGTCACATTTAAGGAGAGTCACTACGAGTTGTGTGTGGAAGCTAAGCTAACTAGCTGAGCAAACTTAGCGCCCTTGGAAGCGGAAGGAGGTAGGAGGAGACTAATGGTTTTATTTATTGTAAAACAAGTGGTTCATTTCATTTAAAACAAACGGGAAAATGTCATTATTTTTATTTAAATAAGAGCTGTAACTTGTAATTAAGCTTAATTAATGTGAATATTCATTATTTAAGTTTACTAAAAAGATTTGTTTATAGGTTTGAAAATGTAAACATCCATCCATCCATTTTCTACCGCTTATTCCCTTTGGGGTCGCGGGGGCGCTGGAGCCCATCTCAAACATGATTTATGTATTGTTTGTGGAAATATGGTATGATGGCATTTGTATTTTCTGTCCATCTTCATAGTTTTCACGGTGTCAAAATTGTGAGGAGAAAAGGAGGAGAGAATTTAAAGTTGCACCAGTCAAAGCTCTCTGCATCTTGTGTCATTAATCCAAGTGGGCTGCTACACGTTAATCTATTTATTCATATCTGCACCTTATAGCTCTTTTATCCTGCACTACAACGAGCTAATGCAACAAAATTGTGTTCTTATCTGTACTGTAAAGTTCAAATTTGAATGACAATAAAGGAAGTCTCATTCTAAGTCTAAGTCTAAGAAATGTCGAAAGCGGAGCATGCGTGTGCATGTACGAGCCAGTCCGCCCCACAATTAGAGGATAGCAAAAAATAAGAAACTTATTGACTACAGCGTAGGACTACAATGGCGGACTCGCACAAAGCCCTTTGGGTAAATTTCTTACCATATATGGATAATCCGCTGACGTGACCGGTGTGAATAACATCACAGATCAGCAAATTCCAAACTGCTCGCTTAGAGGAAGTATGAAGGAAGGCAAAATCCTTTTATAAATATCTCCGCCGTGCATCCACGGTTTGATTTTAAATATTCGGCACTTATGCAGATCCCAAATACACAACAGCAGGTACCAATATGTAAGAAAAGTTTGTTCTACATAATAGGGCTACTTTAAAACATGTGCAAATTCGATAGAGCACGCGGAACTGATTTGTTAAGCTTGTGCGCAAATGATTGCATTTCTTAAAGGATCAAAATAGAGGGTGCTATCCATTTAGCGTGTCTGTCTTCAAGTACATGCAGATTATTCAGACTGCTGTTGTTATATGTATTTATGAAACTTGCTTTTGCTGCCCTCTTGTCCAGGTCACTCTTGCAAAGGAGATTTTAATCTCAACAAGTGTTTACCTGGTTAAATAAAGGAAAATTAAATGAAATAACTGGGAGGATGCAACGACAATCATTTAGTGCTCACAATGTTTTTACCTCGATATTTAGCACGCCTGGAACGTTCGTGCACACTGGCACAGTTATGCACAAATGTCTGAAAAAGTAGGGGCTCGCACTGCAAAAAGAAACGACACATTTTCTTTGTCCCATGTTGGTGGCTGCTCTTTTGAATACGTTTTTTTTCTCGATAAATATTTTATATCAATTTGCTTAGACGTGTGCTTCCTGACTGCTTGTTTTGTCGGGTGTTTAACTGTGGACTTTGCCAGAATCTTTAGCTGTTCGTGTCAGTCAGTGCTACGAACTATCGCACCGAAGCCAGGTAACTTTAGCAGCCGGAGATACAGAGGTGAGAAATCTTTAAACAAATAATAACTGAGAAAACGATCCATGCCTTAAACAATAGTTTAACGCTCCAGGATTGGACTTCAGTTTACAGACAACCAAATGTGGACAGTGCTTATTGTAGTTTTTTAGACATCTTCACTTCCTTGCATAATAAATACTGCCCAATGAAATAATGTTTTATAAAAGAAAAACATTAAAAAAAAAGACCTTGGAGTACAAAATGAATAAGTAATGCCTGTAAAAAGACAAACAATCTCTACAAACTGTTCATCAAAGTAAAAACAAAAAAAGGCGAACAATGATATAAGAAGTACAAAAATGAATTAACTGTTATAATAACAACAACAACAGGCAAACGGTTATATTATAAAAAGATATATATGGAAACAAAAACACTGTATAAAGAAACTTGAGATGTTTTGAATAGCCTAATCAAACAAGGATCTTCAAAGTTGACATATCCTGATTACTTTATTGATGAACATGGTGAAGATTATAAAATGAGTAATGTAAGTGAATAAGTTCAATAGTTTTTTTTGTGTAAATGTTGGTGGTCCCAAGTTGGCTATTGATATCCCAGACAACGGATTTGCAAAATCAACTCTTAAACAGAATTCTTTGAATTCTTCCTCTAAGCTACAAATGAGCAGGAAGCGGAAAGCATTGTGCGAAAGTGTAAAAGTAAAAGCTCCACTGACTGCCATCATATCAACATGACATTGGTTCAAAAAGTCATACTTATACACGTAACCTGTCATTCCGGACTGGCCGCTTTCCCGGTAAAATTAAAATCGTTAGGGTAGTTTTGCTCTTTAAAAGTGATAACAAACATGCGTTTACAAATTACCTACCAATTTCTCTTTTGCCTCAGTTCTCAAAAATTTCAGAGAAACAATTTAATTCTCGACTTGAAATGGTCCAAAAGTACAACCTCAATGGCGATTACTGAAGCTATTGAAGAAATTACTAATGCACTGCAGCATAAAAAGTATGCATTTGGTATCTTTATTGATCTAAAAAAGCCTTCGATACTATTAATCATTCAACTCTACTGAAGAAGATGGAAAGATTAGGGTGCTGGCGGGAGACTGGTTAAAAAGTTATTTAACAGGGAGGGTACAGTTTGTAAAAATGGGTCAATATTTATCAGATACTCTTGGCATTGCTCGTGGTGTCCCCGAGGGGTCCGTGTTAGGGCCAACATTGTTTAATGTGTATATTAATTAAGGCTGCAGCTAACGATTATTTTTCTATTGATTAATCTATAGATTATTTTTTCGATTAATCGGTTAATCTATAGATTATTTTTTTCGATTAATCTATAGATTATTTGTCCTTTTACCGATTATTTTTTTTTATTTAAAATGAAGATGAAAAAAATAAATGTAGGCCAGTTTTTTCAAAAGGCATGGCTTTTATTTACAAAAAAAAAAGTATGGCCACTCAGTCAACATTGACAACAACATGACAAAATATTCTGTAACAATGTAAACATTTAAAACTTTCAACATTTAACAAAATTAAAAGTAGCTTATTTGCTTTTTAATGTGCAAATATAAAAGTAAACATCCAGTGCAAATCTTAATATTCTGCAATAGTATAAGCATTTCAAAAGTAAAAGTATTGCTTATTTTGCTTTAAAATGTGCAAAAATAAAGATAAACATCCAATACAAAAAAGTGCAAAACGGAAATATTCTGTAACAGTGTAAACATTTCAACAAAAGTAAAAGTATTGCTTATTTGCTAAAATGTGCAAAAATAAAGATAAACATCCAATACAAAAAAATGCAAAACGAAATATTCTGTAACAGTGTGAACATTTCAACAAAAGTACAAGTATTGCTTATTTTTCTTAATAACACAACAATGATAGTATGATTAAAGTGAAAGTTAATTGTCCGTTTGTACATAGTATATGTAACTGTTAATGTTGTAAAAGGTATTTGCACAACTAATTAACGTTAGCGTTTGTGACACGTCTTGTGCCGTGGGGTTCTTTCAGGACCGACAGACTGAACACCAGACGGCTTTGCCGGGTTTACAATCTTTTAATTTTACACAAAGTCTTTTCTCTTCCAACTCTTTTCTCTTTCTTTCCTCGCTTTTCAGCTCATCTTCCTCGCTCGTCGTCCTCTGTCTCTGTCTCTCCTCCTCTCTCGCTCCACGTCAGCTTCACTCTGGCTCCTTCCAGTCTCTCTTCCCTCTCTCTCTGCTGCTCCCCTTTTCTTCAGCGAGAGGAGATTGGATGATCGTGCCCAGGTGCGCGGATCGCGCACCTGGGCACGATTGCGGCGTCGCTCCCGGCGCGCCCCGCCTCTCCACAGCGTTAAAGAGGAGCGCGTCTTTGTAAACACTGAACAGGCACGCCAAACGCGCCTCTCAGAGCGAAACGGTGCTTTAGTTTATTAATTTACAACGCAGATACAAATGACACATTCATGTTTTTGTGTAATGATGACAACGTATACTCACGCGGACGATTGACTAGTTGATGGTGATGGCAAGAACGCTGTCGGGTGTTTTCTTTTCAAATGTTCGTTCATAGCCGTTGTGCTGCTATGATAGGCCATTTCCGCTCGACACAGTGTGCATACAACAAAATTATTATAGGCCGTTTATTGAAATACTCCCACACTTTTGACGACTTTTGGCGTGCTTTTTTCCCCTCGTTCGCACCCCTCGCATCGTCTGCTTTCCGCTCCGCCATGACGGTAGTGTGACGTAAATATGCGACGTGTCGACGCACAAAAACGGCGTCGACGTATTTACGTAACCGATGACGTCGACTACGTCGACGCGTCGTTTCAGCCTTAATATCAATGATATTTCAGTACATCCAAAGTACTGAAATATATACTATTTACAGACAGCACAAATATATTCTACAGTAGTCATGACTAAGATGAACTCGGTAAACAAGGAACTAAACATAATTAAAAAAATGGATGGACACAAATAAATTATCCTTCAACATAAATAAAAGTAAGATAGTAAAGTTTTGTAAACGCAACGTCTGAACAGAAAATAAGTATTGATGGTACCCAAATTGAAATCGTAAATGAGAATACATTTCTGGGAGTCATGATGATAGTTAACTATAATTGAAACCCTGTGTCAGACACATCAAAACAACAATTTCCAAAAGCCTCTCAATTATTAACAAAGCAAAACTACATCATAATGAAAATGCACCTTGGTACTCCCATACCTTACATATTGTGTTGAAGTGTGGGGGGTTACTTACCACAACACAATTCATCCTCTGATCATATTACAGAAAAGAGCAGTGCGGATCATTCACAAGGTTGTTTTTTAGAACATGCTCATAATCTGTTTATGCAATCAAAGTTGCCAAAATGGTATGATCTTGTTAAATATAATACATCAATAATCGTATATAAAGCATTTAATAAACATATTACCGGCTAACCTACAACGTTTTTTTTTTATAACACTAGTGCGGGCTCATAACTTGAGAGGTTTTGGATATTTCTCATTGCCGAGAGCTCAAACCGCTCGTAAAAGTTGTTGTGTGTCTCCATGAGTAGTAAAAACTCTGGCATTGCTTGTGTTGTAAGTCCAGTTTGTTCCAGACTATTCATCAATTTAAACTGTTACACAATCATCGGGTCTGGTTCAAAAATCGAAATGAGGGTCTTTAATTTGAATTGCTGTTGTACCCTGTCTCATAGTGTTGACATGTGTTCAATGTTTCCTTACCATCCTTGGTTGGTATTGTGTCGATTACCATTGTTGGTATTGTCCATTCTTCTTACAATGTTACTAAAAAAAATATTGTTACATTGTAATAATTATTTGTTACCTGTGGTAATGCCACGATGATGTAACATTTGTATTACAATCCTTGAACAACGTACTGTGAACAGTGAAGCTCAATGTATTAATGGAGAACAGGGGGTGGGACTGAATAAATTATACGTTATAAATTATCTTCTTTCCACTCCCTTTCAAGCAAAACTGGATCGTCATTTTTACATATTGTACATTCCCTTTGGCATTATATAATATTATTGAGGCAGAGCATTCACAAACAAAAACAAAACAAAGGACGCGAGGGCCATTGTGATAGTTTTCGCTCTCAAAACCGGTACCAAAAAAAAAGATTTTTGAAGGAATCACGATTGTCATTTGTAACGATTCTTAATCAAATACATATATATATATTTTTTATTTAATTACTTTTTTTTTCTTTCTCTCCTTTCCAGCCAGCCAAATCATATTGTTGATGTACAAATGTAAATGACCATATTTGCTGTACAGATAAGTAAGTGATACTACAATTGATCAAAGCTGTTTGTCTATTTATCGAGGAATGTAGTTAATCAAAGAACTGCCACCCAATGTTATTAAAAAAGTATTGATTACGAATCCAAAATCGTTTTGAATCGATTCTGAATCGAATCAAATTGCACAAAGATTCGCAGCCCTACAATATATATTTAGGCAAACTAAGTCAGTCAACTCTACTCTTGTGCTTTACTTTGCTTTCAAAGCCTGCATTCTCCCATCAAGGAAGGCATCTTGAGAGGAAAGCAGGATGGACTAACAGATCAGAGTGGAAGTATCACAGGCGAGTGGGTCGGTGAGCGACGGAAGGCCCCCGGTATGCTACAAAGAGGTTAAGTGCACGCTCTTGCACCTGCAGTTAAAGCCTTCACCCTGCCATATTATCCATGGCCTCCTTATCCCACCCCCACCCTCCTCTCTCCCAACACACACACACACACACCATCATGGATGCCAATCCGATTTGCCAACTTTGGGAAGCTGTGTGTGACAGCCAATTACTGGGGAGAGGACTCTCAGTGGAGTCACCTTCTCACCTCGCAGCCCAAACATCTGCCTGTCAGACAGTCGAGAGAAGCAGGTGGATTTGAACCGCCCAAAGAGCAGGAGCGAGTGAGCCCGAGTGGTCAAAACCTTACCCTGGGTGCTCTCACCGCCATTATTACAGGGCTGTCATATCGTTTCATGTCACCTGTTTACTGCAGGACTCATGAAATCCAGCCGGAATTTCCATTAAAATAAGATCCGTCCTTCTGGTACTTCAAAATATGAGTCCCAGAAATATCAGAGTTTGGAAAGCAAGCAAAGTTGTCAGACAGTTAAAAAGAATATTAATTTGAACAAATCTTTACACGATTATAATTGCTTTTGCAACATCGATTCTAAACCGAGGACCGTTCTCAACAAAGCAGTGAGATTCCCGTGGTGTTCCATTACTCTGGAGGACAAAAGGATGGAAATAAATAAATAAGAGCACTGGACAAGAAATATAAAGAAAAACATCCAGAAACTAACACAAATGATCATGGAAGATCATGATAGACACAATAATGTAAATACAATAGGATATAAATATAGTAGGTTAATACAGAATAGGTTAATAGAGACTAGTGTTGTACTGATACCAATATTTTGGTACCGGTACCAAAATTATTTCGATACTTTTCGGTACTTTTCTAAATAAAGGGGACCACAAAAAATGGCATTATTGGCTTTATCTTAGCAAAAAATCTTACGGTACATTAAACATATGTTTCTTATTGCAAGTTTGTCCTTAAATAAAATAGTGAACATACCGTATTTCCTTGAATTTCCGCCGGGTATATAGTATGCGCCTGCCTGAAATTACCGCCGGGTCAAACTCGTTTCGCAAAATAATTAGCGCATGCTTAGCATTACCGCCGGGTCAGAATTACCGCCGGGTCAAACTCCTTTCGCAAACTATTATTTTTATTAGCGCATGTCTAGAATTACCGCCGGGTCAAACTCGTTTCGCAAAATAATTAGCATATGCCTAGAATTTCCGCCAGGTCAAACTCGTCACGTCACGAGTGACACTTCACCTGTCATCATTTTCAAAATGGAGGAAGCTGATTTCAATAATTTAAAATCGCATAAAGGGAAGAAGATAAAGAGCTATTAAGTAGGATTTAAGGTCCAAGCTATTGAATATGCTTAAAAGAACAGTAAGCAGCTATGTTTTATTAATACACCGTAGCTGCGTGTGTCAAATATGAGTCATTAAATGACTCCCGCCTCCTGGTGGTAGAGGGTGCAAGTGATTGTTCTTGCGACTACTCGGCTGCAGAAGAAGTGACAACAAGCAGCAACAGTGAGCAGCGATCGTTTATTTTTTGCTCTCGCTTGCACTTTTAACATGGAGGATTACATATCTAAAATAAAACAGTTTTCTAAACTGGACTTTCAATCGAAGCAGGAGGTAATAATTAAAGGAAGATCTCCATCGAGACAGAGAGACTTTTAAAACTGAAGAAAGATAAGGAAGACTTCTATAAACAAGTAATCGATGCTTTTGTTCAAAAGGAGCGGCGCATGGACTTCATTTATAAGTAAAGGTAAGACCATAATAAACGTTTTTTTTATTAAATGTGCTTTTCATGATGGTATCCTTACATCACACTCAAATTTATAAGCGCAGGCCTAAATTTACCGCATGCCTTTGGTAAGCGCCGGAGTGAGAAGAGGTTTTTAAAATTAATTACCGCCCCGGCGCTAATTCAAGGAAATACGGTACAAGACAACTTGTCTTTTAGTAGTAAGTAAACAAACAAAGGCTCTTAATTTAGCTGCTGACGTATGCAGTAGCATATTGTGTCATTTTCCATTCTATTATTTTGTCAACATTATTAAGGACAAGTGGTAGAAAATGAATTATTAATCTACTTGTTAATTTACTGTTAATATCTGCTTACTTTCTCTTTTAACATGTTCTATCTACACTTCTGTTAAAATATAATAATCACTTATTCTTCTGTTGTTTGATACTTTACATTAGTTTTGGATGATACCACAAATTTGGGTATCAATCCGATACCAAGTAGTTACAGGATTATACATTGGTCATATACAAAGTCCTCATGTGTCCAGGGACATATTTTCTGAGTTTATAAACATAATATACATTTAAAAAACAATGAAAGAAGATGTTGTGATGCCAAAAAATATCGACGTAATCATAGTAGGGAGGGTGGCGGACCGGTACTTTTCGGAGGCCGTATCGGACCGAATATGATTCATTAGTATCACGGTACTATACTAATACCGGTATACTGTACAACCCTAATAGAGACATATTATAAATGGAAATGGAAGTTAATCCACAGCAACCCTATGAACAAATGTCGACAATAACATTTGTCGCCGACAACTATATTTGTTGACATTAGTCGTGACATCATCACATGAATACTTTGTTCATTTTGCAAAGCGGAGTGTTATGTGTACAGGAGGAGGAAACGGCACAGACAGGAGGGACGTCGTTTAAACTCTGTTTATATATATGCACAATATATATATATATATATATATATATATATATATATATATATATATATATATATAAATAATAAATGAAGTGTGTGTATTAATCCAAGATGTGTATGGTGTGCGACTATATATGTAGGAATTAAATGAGTGTTACTGGGAGTCTTGAGCGAGAGGTGCAGAAGTCCAAGGGGGAGACAAGACAAGCTCAAAGGTCCGTAAGCAGGCAGGAAGTTGGGGGCTACAGCAGTATAGGGGCGGCATGGCGTAGTGGGTAGAACAACTGTGCCAGAAACCTGAGGGTTGCAGGTTCGCTCCCCGCCTCTTACCATCCAAAAATTGCTGCCGTTGTGTCCTTGGGCGGGACACTTCACCCTTTGCCCCCGGTGCCACTCACACCGGCGAATTGAATGATGAATGACAGGTGGTGGTCGGAGGGGCCGTTGGCGCAAATTGCAGCCACGCTTCCGTCAGTCTACCCCAGGGCAGCTGTGGCTATGAAAGTAGCTTACCACCACCAGGTGTGAACAAATGATGGGTTCTACATGTAAAGCGACTTTGGGTACTTAGAAAAGCGCTATATAAATCCCAGTTATTATTAATATTATTATTATAGCGAGGCGTGAAGGTCCGTGTCCAGGCGGGAGGGCGAGAACCAAGAGGAAGTCAGGGAAGCAGAGGGAACAAGGGGAGACGATACACTCTGCTCGTCAAGCCGGAACGGAGGTCTGCTGTTGGAACGACAAGGAGGACATGAGACAATAAACACGACGGGGGAGAAAACACAGAGAGAGCAGGTTTGCACAAGACAGGTAGCTACGTTCTGGTGCGGGATAGCAGGTTTTGCAGGCTTATGAAGGCAGGTCCCCTGATCAGCCACAGGTGCGCTGATTGCTGGCAATTGATTGCAGCTGCTTGCTGCCGCCGGAGTGACACGCTCCTTCCGCCCGAATGCAGCTGGGATAGGCTCCAGCCACCCCCACAACCCAGAGAGGGACAAGCGGCAGGAAATGGATGGTTGCATGGCATTTTAATAAAAAATTTTACTTTTGTAACAGCTGAATAAGCAGCACAGTTAGTGTATAAATATTTATGAATGAATTAGACTTATTTGTTGTTAGTAAGCAATTACCTAAAATAACTTAAGCTGCATTTAAAATTGTAAGTAGTTTAAATATGTGTACGCTTTATTATCCTACTACTCGACCTATCGTTTAGTCATAGACTATCAAAATGTTTGTTAGTTAGCATTAATTTTTACACTTTGACATTTTAAACATTCTTTTTTTTTTTTTTTTTGTCCTGTCCAGCTTCTCAGACAAATCATATTGTAGATGTAGGTGCCCATATCAGCTGTACAGAGGTGTGGGATACTTCTCTTGTTGCGTTATTTGTATTTCACTTTATTATATGTATTTATATTATTATTTGGTGCAGCCGGGCCGCAGCAGGAGGGGATAGAAAGAGAAAAAAAATGAAGACAGAGGGGGAAATTGCGGGGATGAGACAAAGAGACAACAACAACAACAAACACAACAATAACAACAACAACAACAACAAAACAGCATCAGTAAATAGGATATTTACAAATATGATGGTAAAAGTGATAGCAAAGAAGCAGTTAGTGAAATACATATTAATAACACAGAAATGACAATGAACATTACTACACCACAAATGGAGATATACAAATACCAATAGAAATAGCACTATTGATAATGCATAATACAAATAATTACCTATATTCTTAACAATACAATTGTTTCAAATGCAACAATACATATATGTAATGATAACTTCAATTACAAAAGAAAGCAGTTAAATGGAGGGGAAGAAAGAGAAGTGAACTGTATTAACCTTGTAGATTGTTATAGTAACAATAGCTTAAGTTTTCAAACATTCTAAATATGGCACCTGGATTTGATAAATTCTACTTCCATTTTGTCCTATTAAAATATTTGTCAAGAATGGTGTACATCTTTAATGGTTTCACCCGTAAATCCCAGCATTATTTTCATGTTTACTGGTTGATCAGTGGTTCGCCAGAAATGTTTGCATTTGTGAGCAAGGAAGATAATTGTTTACACCCACAAGAACACAAACAGCGTCTTCTCAGACTTGTTGTGTCACGTGATCCCTACATCCAGACGAAAGATGCAATTTGCTGTGAATGCAAACCTCATTTTTGACATCGACTCTCCCCCTTTCACCACCTCTCTTGTCCTCACATAGCTCACAGGCCAGTGCGGTAAATGAATACACTGGGGAAAAAAACAAGATGCTTTTGTCTCCGCTTGTTATACGTTCTCATTAGCAACGGGTTATGACAGAGGCAGAAAAAAGCGGAGAAGAAGCGACGCTCCGAGGCGCACCGCGACCCCACGCTCTTCATCATGCACTGAAATTGAAAGGGGAAATAATGTGAGACGTGTCAAAATGGAATGTAAGCTTGTTTACCTCCATGCAAAGACTCCATCGCCTTCTAAGCTGGGCATTAAAGAGCCAAAGTGACTTATTGTGACGAAGGAAGATTATTAATTTGGATGGAGGAAAACTGTGGAGGTTACACACAAATGTTATCACGTTGTCTAACACTAATGAGATGCAATAGAGGAGCTGCATTCAACATTACGTCTCATTGTATTCAAAGTCAATCAAAGTTGACTTATATAGAGCCCTTAATCACACATGCCTCAAAGGGCTGCACAAGCCATGACATCCTCAGCTCGGATCACACATCAGGGCAAGGAAAAACTTGGAGCTTAATAATGATTTAACAACATATTAATGCATTGAAGCTTGTGAAATTTGAAGTTGGACAAAGACTTTGGGAGGGATTGGACTTAAATAATATAATATAATATATCAGTATATATTATATACTGTATATACAATATATAAATATTACATATATGTTATATTTCATATTGCTACTATGGTGCATTTTTGGTCTACTTTATACCTGCATTATCTTTTCCATCCTTACCCTTTCCATCCCCTGTAACTGAGCTACTGTGTGGAACAATTTCCCTTGTGGATCAATAAAGTTTGTCTAAGTCTAAGTCTAAATGTTGCACAAATGTGCAATTTTGTGGATATTATTTCAGTCAGCATCAAAAGACTGAGTCTGCATGTTGTATTTGTAGATTTTTGTGCCATTTTTCGATTAAGGTCGAAAAATACTTTTTGATGATTTTGCTGCAATGCTATGTGTCTCTAAAGATGGTTTATGAGCAGCAAAAGTGACACATATCTATCATCTCACTCACTTGTTTGCTCTACTTTTGAGAGAAGTCGCTAGTTTTGAGGATCCAAGGCATTAAAAATGTTCATACAATTGGGATTGAAAAAAGACAACAAAACAAACTAACTTACCCAGTTTTTTAAATTGGTGCAAAAAACTGCACTGCACTTTTTGCTAACAAATATTGGGAGTTATTATTTTTTTATATTTGTTTACCTATTTAGGATATGTAAGTTATTGACCTTTGAATTACAATGCCTAAAATACTACAGTAATGAAACATATGTTTATTTAGTTTGGAAGGGTTACTGGTATTGTCAGTTATATATTATGATTACATTAATGCTTAATATGGCCAAAGTTAATGTTTCAACTATTCAACATTATTATTGTCAAATGTTTACAGTTGTGTCTATATATGCAATTGTATGCTTTTGACTATCTATAATAACTATATGCAGTAAGACATGGGCATTGAAATAGTTTTAAGTTGCATTAAAAAGCATTAAATTAAATTTGCTGATATAGGAAGAAACCATGGATAAACAGTATTAATGATAAACTACAGTAAAACTGTCATGATCCGTGGTCCGGATCATGTTTTGTAAAGTTATGTTCTGTTAGTTTTGGACTTCTTTAGTTCCCGTTTAGGCTTCCTTGTTTGCTTTTGTCACCATGGCGACTTATTGTATTCACCTGTCTCTGATTAGTGCTCGCCCGCTCACCTGCTTCCCAAGCACTATTTAGAGGCATTATTTAAGTTGCCTTTGCCAGTCAGTCGGCCTGGCTTCACTGTTAATGTCACAGTGTTTACGTCACGCCTGTACCAAGTGAGTTTCTTGTTCCATGCCACAGCTTCTGTTTAGTCCTAGCTTCACGTGTTTAGGCACGCCTTTCTTTTTGTTGTGTTGTTTGTGTTTTTGGTAGTTTGGATTATTTATGTTAATAAATCCCATCCTACCTTTACGCCTTCATCCGGAGCCGTCTTTTTGCATCTTGAAAGAACAACCGCGCAGCAAGCTGCCACCCAATCGTGACAAAAACTTCCTTCAGTTAGTATTACTGTTTCAAATTAAAATGATCGTAAAACTGTGATTGATATTGTACTTCCGTAAACTCACGCACCGGTGACTACAGCGCCGGACTACAATGGCGGACTCACGCATTTTTACCATTTATGGCTCATCTGCTGAGGTCAAACCTTGGAAAAACGTCAAAATTGGCAAATTTCAATCACATTTGGCAAATTTCAAATGGATCATTTGGAGGACGTCTAAGGGAAGGCAAGATTATTTTATAAATATCTCCACAATGCCTCCGTGGTTTAATTTATTGTTTTTGGGACTTACGCAGATCCCATACACACAAAAATATGTACCAATAGGGGAGAAAAGTTGGTTTTGCATATTCGGACACAATTCATTAGCAATCAATTCCACAAAATCGACCAACTTCTTACAGGTTATGCATCATCAATAAATTGTCAAACAAAATAACACTTTTGTTCTTTTAAATATGTGCATCCATTCCAAATCATTTCCCTTTTAGATGTGTTGCAGCAGCAGTCTGACACACAATGGGTGCTGAAATATTCTGATAGTGGAGACTTAGCGTTGCTTGCTGAAGAAAAAAAAAAGTCCTAATCCAAGCAAACTCTAAAGCGAGCTGCGGGTGGAAAGAGACTAGTATCTCCCCCCGATAAGGACAAACACAAGCCTTTAGAGTAAAAACATCTCCTTTATTTCTGTTTTCACAAGCAAAAACGTCTTTATTCACTGTTTTCTTCCAATTCTTATTTATTTTTTTTTCTCCGACATGGACTGTGGTATTGTTTGCAAGTACAGACATAAAAGAGAAGACACAATTGCCTCTGCAGGTAGACGCACACACAGACACACACACAAGCTGCCTGAGGAGACTGTAAAGGTCCTAGGGTGGCCCCAGGCACAACGACTGCGACTTAATAACTCACCTGAGGCATCAACCTGACAACAGGATACTAAACTCACAGACGTGTACACACACAAATACACAGACTCAAAGAGCCAAGCTGTCAGAGTGTCTGACCATCAACCTCTTGGTGTGTGTTTGTGCGTCTTCTGCCTTGTTCGTGTCATCTGCAGCAGGAGATGTTTGGTCAAAGGAGAGGACCTACAGGTGTGCTGGTAAAGCAGCTGGTGTGTCAAACAGTTTTAATATTCTTTATTAAGTTAGTAAATATACAGGACATGCCAAAAGTTTGGACACACCTTCTCATTCAATGGGTTTTCTTTATTTTCATGACCATTTACATTGTAGATTGTCACTGAAGGCATCATAACTATGAATGAACACATGTTTTATATTCTAGTTTCCTTTAAATAGCCACCCTTTGCTCTGATTACTGTTTTGCACACTCTTGGCATTCTCTCAATGAGCTTCAAGAGGTAGTCACCTGAAATGGTTTTAACTTCACAGGTGTGCTCATCGAGAGAATGCAATTCAGAGTTTTGATGCCTTCAGTGACAATCTACAATTATAAATAGTCTTGAAATTAAATAAAACGCATTGAACATATATATATATATATATATATATATATATATATATATATATATATATATATATATATATATATATATATATATATATATATATATATATAAAAATATATATATGTATGTATGTATGTATGTGTGTGTGTGTGTGTGTGTATATATATATATATATATATATATATAAATATATATACCTATTCAGTGGCCTAGTGGTTAGAGTGTCCGCCCTGAGATCGGTAGGTTGTGAGTTCAAATCCCGGCCGAGTCATACCAAAGACTATAAAAATGGGACCCATTACCTCCCTGCTTGGCACTCAGCATCAAGGGTTGGAATTGGGGGTTAAATCACCAAAAATGATTCCCGGGCGCGGCCACCGCTGCTGCCCACTGCTCCCCTCACCTCCCAGGGGGTGATCAAGGGTGATGGGTCAAATGCAGAGAATAATCTCGCCACACCTAGTGTGTGTGTGTGACAATCATTGGTACTTTAACTTTAACTTTAACTTTATATGTATGTATGTATGTATGTATGTGTGTGTGTGTGTGTGTGTGTGTGTGTGTGTATACATGTATATATGCACATAAGACTATATGTATGTATATATGTATTTACATATATATGTATGTATTGATAATATATATATATATATATATATATATATATGTATATATATATATATATATATATATATATATATATACATATATATATATATATATATATGTATATATATATATATATATATATATATATATATATATATATATATATATATATATATATATATGATTGCCGTTTTAAATGTTGCTTTATCGAGCTTTTAGCTGGTGTTCTTTTGTTTATGTGGATGTACGGTTATTGTGTCATTGTCATAGCAATTAGCATAGCAGCACAACTGCTCATACCAGCAATTTGAAACGACATGAATTCTTCCTTTAGCCACATATGTATTTGTGTATAAGTACATCTATTTGCAGCCTTTGTCCTGTTCATCTTCATTCAGCCCGAATTCAGAAGACCTCACTAACATCATGCTAACCTCCCCAGTGGCACATACTGTACTACTGTAGCCTCCAGTCAAATATTATTTGTCCGTCTATGTTGTTGGCTAGCGAGAAAACGTACTTGATGTATTGAAACAAAATGCCCTCTCGCTTTTTAAAAACGCAAATATTGCATACATGCAGTGAACTCCCTCGAATTCTTTAGCATGAACGCTAACCCCTCCAGTAACGCTTCTTCTTCCCTGCGAATCACAAGGGATTTTTTTTCGATGGTGGGTTGAAAATACAAGCCGTGTATCCTCTGCTACTTTGAGAGAAAAGGAGAAAAAATGTGCCTTCTTTAATTTAAAACACAAAGACAGAAGACAAAAGTTAAACAAACTTTGCTGGAAGCCTCTGGCAGAGTATATTTGAGCTTCATTACTTAAACTCCAGCTCGTGAACTTTTCAAACAAGCATGAAAAATTACATTGCTTTTCCTGGTTGGTTTTTTTTGGTAGGAATAAATCAAATATCAATTTGAGGACAGCACACCTGTTGCTTTTAAACAATGTTTAGCGAGGTCCGTAACTTTAAACCCCGTCCGTCCAAGCAATGATTCAATGTTTTTTTTTAAAAATATAATAAACTATATCAAATTTACTTTGAATGCGAATCAATTTTGGAAATAATTACTCTAGTGCAGTGTTTTTCAACCACTGTGCCGCGGCACACTAGTGTGCCGTGAGATACAGTCTGGTGTGCCGTGGGAGATTATCTAAATTCACATATTTGGGTTAAAAACATTTTTTGCAAACCAGTAATTATAGTCTGCAAATGATGTGTTGTTGTTGAGTGTCGGTGCTGTCCAGAGCTCGGCAGAGTATCCGTGTAATACTCTTCCATATCAGTAGGTGGCAGCCGGTAGCTAATTGCTTTGTAAAGGCAGGTAAAAAGGTGTCTTATGCTTAAACCAAAAATAAACAAAAGGTGAGTGCCGCTAAGAAAAGGCATTGAAGCTTAGGGAAGGCTATGCAGAACGAAAGTAAAACTGAACTGGCTACAAAATAAACAAAAACAGAATGCTGGACGACAGCAAAGACTTACTGTGGAGCAAAGACGGCGTCCACAATGTACATTCGAACATGACATGACTATCAACAATGTGCCCACAAAGAAGGATAAAAACAGCTGAAATATTCTTGATTGCTGAAACAAAGTAGATGCGGGAAATATAAGACATGAAACTGCTACAGGAAAATACCAAAAAAAGAGAAAAAGCCACCAAAATAGGAGCGCAAGACAAGAACTAAAACACTACACACAGGAAAACAGCAAAAAACTCCAAATAAGTCAGGGGGTGATGTGACAGGTGGTGACAGTACACCTACTTCGAGACAAGAGCTATAGTGATGCATGGTTGGTTATGGTTTAAATTCATATCCAACAATTGCGACAACAACTTTTTACTGTCAAATGAGTTTATGATTTCTGCTGGTGGTGTGCCTCCGGATTTTTTCAACGCAAAAAATGTGCCTTGGCTCTTAAAAGGTTGAAAAACACTGCTCTAGTGTAATAGCGAGGGAAATACTCTTCTCGTGAAGTGTTGAGCTGCTTTATCAAGATAGGTGGCTAATTGTAGCTGCTATATTGCTTTGTGTGTAAAAGTCCATCCAACCATCCATCCATTTTCTACCGCTTGTCCCGTTCGGGGTTGCGGGTGGTGCCGGAGCCTATCTCAGCTGCATTCGACCGGAAGGCGGGGTACACCCTGGACAAGTCGCCACCTCATCACAGGTGTGTAAAAGTCCTTAATGAAATGATACCCATTTGCTAAATGTGCACAAAATCCAATAACCTCATAATTTAAAGGAGACACGACAACGAAAAGTGGTCAAAAAAGCTGTATGCCCTTCCAAAGGGGGCTTCTTGTGATCATTACCAGTAGGAAAAAAAAAAGAGCCAACCTTGGATACTAAAACAAATGCGAGTCAGAATAATGGAAAGTAGGGATGTGTCGATTTACAACCGATCGGAATCTGCTGATTTTCATGAAAAAGTAAGTGATCGCCATTGCCGATTAATATTTTATAATGGCGATAACAAATGCCGATCTCTGGCTGAAACTGTATTTTTTTGTAGTCCCCCGGCTGACAAGCGCCTAGCAGCTAATATGTGTCTCCATACACAGTGTGGGGATGCTCCCCTAAGTGATTAATAATCACCTCCATTGCGGAAATCGAAAAGTATTTCTAAATACTTTAAATATTTTTTTTTTTATCAATTATCACTATGGTAATAGTGATCATTTCGTCGTTACAAGCTAACTTAGCTAGCTGCTAAGCTAACTTAGCTAGCTGCTAAGTTAGCTTGTAACAACATCAAAAACGTGCTTAGTAAAGATGTGTAGATGAAGCCACGTTACAGCAAAAAATAAGCAGGTATTAACAGGAAATTAACAAGTAGATTAATAAATCAAGAGAGATGATTTTATCGTATAGTTAGTGTAACCAATACAAAGCAATTTAAAAGTGAGTTTAAACTTGTTTTTTATCAGACATACAACTGTTATTTTTAATCAAATAGACGAATAAAGTAAAAAATAATGTTTATTTGCAATGAAATCAGCTGATGGCCACCTGTGTCTATAAAAGCCCCATACATTTGGTTATTACAAAATCAACATCAGGCTAATAGCCATGTACTGAAGAAATTAATGTACCAATATGACAATTATCGTGCCTGCTAAGATGACTTTGGTTACAATTTGATTATTAGTTCTTGAATGAGAGAGTAAACTTGACAAAATTCTTGATGCTGCAGAAAGTTTTCAGGGAGGCCAACCATCTTATATTCAATATATTGTGCCACACTTTGAAAAATCCCGAATTATGAAATAAATAACTCAGAGTGAGGTTCCGAGACTTGTCTCTCAGTCTGTTTGAATGCATTGCACTGAACACAAACACTACTGTATTTGAACACACACAATTCCTCATAACTCAATTTTCAACAATCACTTATTGAGTTGTTTGGGGACGGCGAGGCGTAGTTAGGAGAGTGGCCGTGCCAGCAACCTGAGGGTTCCTGGTTCAATCCCCAGCTACCATCTTAGTCACGTCCGTTGTGTCCTTGAGCAAGACACTTCACCCTTGCTCCTGATGGGTCGTGGTTAGCACCTTGCATGGCAGCTGCCGCCATCAGTGTGTGAATGTGTGTGTGAATGGGTGAATGTGGAAATAGTGTCAAAGCGCTTTGAGTGCCTTAAAGGTATAAAAGCGCTATACAAGTATAACCCATGTATCATTTATCATTTAAAGCTTTTCTTACTCACTCACACTTAGTCGTTACCTGGTGAGATGCAGCAGACCTACCAGGAAAAAAACATGTCTAAAGGTTTGGTGAGCTTGTTTGAGTTATGATGCTAATTTTAATAACTGATCAAAACATACTTGCCAACCCTCTCGGATTTTCCGGGAGACTCCCGAAATTCAGTGCCTCTCCCAAAAACCTCCCGGGACAAATTTTCTCCCGAAAATCTCCCGAAATTCAGGCAGAGCTGGAGGCCACGCCCCCTCCAGCTCCATGCGGACCTGAGTGACGTGTCGACAGTCTGTTTTCACGTCCGCTTTCCCACAATATAAACAGCGTGCCTGCCCAATTACGTTATAACTGTAGAATGATCGAGGGCGAGTTCTTGGTTTCTTATGTGGGTTTATTGTTAGGCAGTTTCATTAACGTCCTCCCAGCGTGGTAACAACACACAACAACAGCAGTCACGTTTTCGTCTACCGTAAAGCAGTTCGTCTGCCGTAAACAGCAATGTTGTGACACTCTTAAACAGGACAATACTGCCATCTCCTGTACATATGTGACAATAACATCTAGGGTTTTTAGAGAGTGCAGTGCACAACTGCGCACACAACAAGGAGACGAAGCAGAATGCATCATCATAGAGGGTGTTCAGCATGGTTAGAAAAATAGTGACAGAGAATAGTAGAACAAGGTTGGACAATTCAACCCTTAACTCAACAATGAGTAAATGAGTGTTATGTGTGTATATGTGTAAATAAATGAACACTGAAATTCAAGTATTTCTCTTATTTATATATATAATATATATATAATAAAATAAATATATATATATATATATATATATATATATATATATATATATATATATATATATATATATATATATATATATATATATATAGCTAGAATTCACTGAAAGTCAAGTATTTCTTATATATATATATGAAATACTTTTTATATTTACAGCTAGAATTTACCAAGTCAAGTATTTCTTATATATATATATATATATATATATATATATATATATATGAAATACTTGACTTGGTAAATTCTAGCTGTAAATATACTCCTCCCCTCTTAACCACGCCCCCAACCACCCCCCCGCCCCACCCCCCACTTCCCGAAATCGAAGGTCTCAAGGTTGGCAAGTATGGATCAATGAAAAAGACTTATCAAACTATTGAGCAGCTAAAAAGTATGACATTCTTTATTAAAATCTAGCAGTTGTGTGGTCGTGCTATATTTGGGTCAATGCAGTACTTATTGACACAATAGTAAATGATATCCATTTTCCTCACCCAACATTGTTTTGAGGATATTTAAAAATGTATGCAAAGGATGCTAAAAAAAAGGACAAATTAAGTATAAACATCAAAATGTTCATATCTGAGTCTCATTCTCAATTACAATTGTTGCAAAGTTGTTCCACAAATATTTTCTTCCTCATTGCCTTGCCGCAGTCCTTTTAGATTAGAGCACAATTAATGAATGCTCCGTGAAGGCGAGCTGACAGGAAGTTCAGCCTTCCTTTACACTCTAATTGTTCCAGTGAGACTGAAACTCATAGTGATGCTGTTCTTGAAGGGCGCTTGGTTCTGCGTGTGTGTGTGTGTGTGTGTGTGTGCGTGTGGTTATGTGTGTGTGTGTGTGTGTGCGTGTGGTTATGTGTGTGTGTGTGTGTGTGTGTGCGCTCGTGCGTGTGTTGCTGGGCTGGTCCCCACTCAACGGCCGTTATGCTCGCTTCGTTCTTACCGGGATTTTTTGTTATGTTTGCTCTGGGCTTGTCTTCCAATTATTTCACAACAACTAATGTATGTTGATTGCACAATGCCTTATGCGTCATAATTTGACGTTTGTGTCGTGATTTGCATCCTAGGTAATCATTGCGAATGTGTGTATTGTGGCAGCTGCGGATGTCACCAATGCGGCGGTTTGAGGTAACACTTGGTTGCTTTTCCAAACACGTCTTTAATGGTGAACTGTCAACATGAGAATGCTTACAGGAAGTGCTGCAAGGTGCCTGAACCAATGAAGTCACGCCTCCACCTCAGGCCCACTGGGTGTGAGACCTGGGTCGTAGTGTCCACCACACAGCTCCCCTCCGAACACCCAGTGGCGGGGTTGCATGACCTGACCCCGACTCTGAGTCCGCGCAGCCAGCGAGAAAGGGCAGGGGACGACATTGGGTAGAGCGTCGCTGGAGCTGGCGAGGTGGACGACATCAACCACTCTTGCAGCAAGTGGTGTGATGGGTGGGTGCCAGGCGGGCGCTACTATCGCAGGCGAGGAGGATAAAGAATGTCTAAAGGGCGCTCTCTGGTTGGGTGTCTGGGCAGCCATTGAGAAATGGCCGCTTTATGACGAACTGCACATGTGGGCGTATATCCAGGAGATCGCAAAAAGCCGCTGCCTGACCAGGGCTCAGAAAATCAGCAAAGACTCCTCCCACCCCCACCAAGGACTGTTTTCACTGCTGGACTCTAGAAAGAGGTTCTGCAGCCTCCGAAGCAGAACCTCCAGGTTCTGTAACAGCTTCTTCCCTCAGGCCGTAAGACTCTTGAACGCATCATAATTAAATTATGCCCTCAACTCCCCCCAAAATGGATTAACTCGCTGGAATAAAAAAGACAATATAACATACATCCATAAACGTGGACGCATGTGAAAAAGTGCAATATATTTATCTGTACAGTAATCTATTTATTTATTTATTTTATATGTATATATATATATATATTATATATATTGTTTATATATATTTATTTATTTATATATGCACCTTATTGCTTTTTTATCCTGCACTACCATGAGCTTATATAACGAAATTTCGTTCTTATCTGTGCTGTAAAGTTCAAATTTGAATGACAATAAAAAGGAAGTCTATGTCTATATGAGGTGGAAGAACGCCAGGCGGGCCGTTTCCGCAGCTGACAAGGTCCCTCTTGGCTAGCAGGGAGAAGAGGATCAGGAGATGGCGTTAGTGGCGCGGGCACACTAGGCACCGGGCGGGCAGTAGCGGCAGCTACTTACAGGACATGCCCGAGCGCCTCGGTTTGCCTGGTGAGCTGTGGTGCTCCTGCACGATGCCCAGGTAGTCGCTGGTCGCCCGGTATGCGGAGCCAGCCTGCACTGTGCACGCTGGAAGCGGGAGCAGATCAGCGGCAGTCGCTTTGTCAGCGGTGGCGAGAGCCTTCTGCGCACCTGCTCGTTAAGATGTAGCGGTCTCCGTGCGCCATGAGGAATGCAGTGCAGACGGGTGGTAGAGCCCATTGATGCTCGCGGTGGTTAATCGGGTGGGTTTGCCTGGACTGTCATCGTCCGCAGCAGGTCCTCGGCCAGGCCATGTACTGCCAAAGCACAAAGAACCCCGTTGCACGGGAGGAGGCAGGAGGATGCGGGCATGCAGGAACAACATCTCATCACTTCCCTGGAGCCAGTTCTGGACCAAAAATCACTCCATATTCTCTACTGCTCGCGAGTCTTACCATATCTGAGTTGTTGTGTAGAAATAAGGGGAAACAACTACAAAAGAGGGCTTCATTCACTAACTGTGTTACAAAAAAGATCAATTAGAATAATACATAATGTTGGATATAGAGAACATTCATCCATCCATTTTTTCTACCGCTTGTCCCTTACGGGGTCGCGGGGGGTGCTGGAGCCTATCCCAGCTGCACACGGGCGGAAGGCGGGTTACACCCTGGATAAGTCGCCACCTCATCACAGGGCCAACACAGATAGACAGACAACATTCACACACTAGGGACCATTTAGTGTTGCTAATCAACCTATCCCCAGGTGCATGTCTTTGGAGGTGGGAGGAACCTGGAGGGAATGGGAGAACATGCAAACTCCACACAGAAAGATCCTGAGCCCAGGATCGAACCCGGGACCTTCATATTGCGAGGCACACGTACTAACCCCTGTTTCACCGTGCTGCCCTATTGGGAACCTACAAACCCTTTTTTTTATTGAATCAAAAATATTGAAATTCAACGACTTAATGCATTTGCAAACATATATGACCTTAGAGGAAATTGTAATTTAAAACATTTGTATGCACATACAATACTTACAATTTTTATCATATCAGTATGTGGAATTAAATTATGGAATGGATTAAGCAAAGAAATCAAACAAAGCAACATTATAGTTAAGTTTAAGAGACTGTTCAGACTACAAGTGTTCACAAAGTACAAAGAAGAACAATTATACATATTGTGAAACTTAAAAAAAAAGAGACATTTGTTTACTTACATATTGTATGTTTATTTATTTATTATTAATTTATTCACTCTTCTGTTACAAATGGAATAAAATTGCTGTAATGAAACATCTAGAAAAGGAAGATCTACACTGTTTCAATATCCATTTCTCTGTTGTCAATTGTTGATGACTGATGATAACAACCAAACCTAACACCCCCCCCTCCACACTCCGAATTGTAAATAATGTAAATAATTCAATGTATACACCCGGATGATTATCTTGTGTGATGACTGTATTATGATGATAGTATATATCTGTATCACGAATCAATTTAAGTGGACCCCGACTTAAACAAGTTGAAAAACTTATTCGGGTGTTACCATTTAGTGGTCAATTGTACGGAATATGTACTTCACTGTGCAACCTACTAATAAAAGTCTCAATCAATCAGTCTCAAAACCGATGCATTACACTGTAATTGTATTGTTTGTATGTATGTTGGGGGAAAAAATGAACTGAACTAAAAAAAAAGTGTAATCAAATCAAAGTCAATGAGAGTCTGTGTTTCCAGACTGTCAATGAACGCACCACACTGTAGCCAAACTATCAAGGATAATATGATGCTTACCGACTGTCCTCTACAGTTTTGTAGAGAGTCTGGTCTGGCACTGTCACTTTAAATGTAACCCACAAATATTAGTTCCACCTTTTAAGATCAGTTATCCATTTCATTCTTCATTTACTAGCAATTTGCAATTTGTCAATTATACTTGATAAAAAAAGTGTTATTTTGGCGTGTTTAGAAGAGCTTACTTGGCTTTACATTGTGTCCAAAAAATAAAAAAATGTATTAACAACACAGTATATCAAATATTTAATGCCATGTTTGACTAGCAGTCCATGACACCACCCTTTTTTTTCTATTTTCAGTCCTGACCCTGCAGTTGGGAATCGTTGTTCCAGACCACAAAAAGTAGTGGGCCCGATGTTGCCACAGCAGCAACAAAGATGCGACTCTCCTGTTACAAGTACGCATGCAGGGCAGTCACCTGAGAGACGTACCAGCACACACACACACAGTCGAGTGAAAACACACACATTACCACACTCACCATGAGCATATTCAAGAGTGACACCTAAAAAAAAAACAATTTTCTCCTTGGTTAAGCAAGCGGCAACAACACTTGACTAATGGAAAGCGCTGCTTCCAAATGAGGTCGCAGGAATTCTTATACACGCTGCTGGTTGTGAATTCTTAACAAAGTCCCATTACATCCCGTCTAGAATGAAACACTACGCTAAACGTGGCAGCTAGCCTGGTGAATTGGTTTAGCTTGATCAAGCAAACATTTGCCACATGTTCTCCTTTTTTCTTTGTGTTGGCTTGAATGAAGAGCGTTTGGCATAATACGTCTGCTGCGCTTGGATATTCTGTGTTCATAGACTTTGTAAGGAGAGCTGCAGCAATCCATGACAAGGATGACAATATGGACACAGGAGCCCGGGCCGGCCCCTGGCATAAACACTCTATGCCAGGATCGCGGAGGATGTGTCAGTCGATTGCCAGCAAGGCATTAAAGGGGAACATTATCACAATTTCAGAAGGGTTAAAACCATTAAAAATCAGTTCCCAGTGGCTTATTTTATTTTTCGAAGTTTTTTTCAAAATTTTACCCATCACGCAATATCCCTAAAAAAAGCTTCAAAGTGCCTGATTTTAACCATCGTTATATACACCCGTCCATTTTCCTGTGACGTCACACAGTGATGCCAACACAAACAAACATGGTGCATAGAACAGCAAGCTATAGCGACATTAGCTCGGATTCAGACTCGGATTTCAGCGGCTTAAGCGATTCAACAGATTACGCATGTATTGAAACGGATGGTTGTAGTGTGGAGGCAGGTAGCGAAAACGAAATTGAAGAAGAAACTGAAGCTATTGAGCCATATCGGTTTGAACCGTATGCAAGCGAAACCGACGAAAACGACACGACAGCCAGCGACGCGGGAGAAAGCGAGGACGAATTCGGCGATCGCCTTCTAACCAACGATTGGTATGTGTTTGTTTGGCATTAAAGGAAACTAACAACTATGAACTAGGTTTACAGCATATGAAATACATTTGGCAACAACATGCACTTTGAGAGTGCAGACAGCCCAATTTTCATCAATTAATATATTCTGTAGACATACCCTCATCCGCTCTCTTTTCCTGAAAGCTGATCTGTCCAGTTTTGGAGTTGATGTCAGCAGGCCAGGGAAGCTAGGGTCGATATTCTTCTCTTGATCATCTTCGGTGGCATAAGGGACGGTGTGAGCCAAGACATCCAGGGGGTTTAGCTCGCTCGTCTGCGGGAACAAACTGCCGCCATTGCTTGCCGTGCTACCGAGGTCTTTTGTCCCTGAATTGCTCACACACTCCGGCAGATTCAGTGGGGGTCTGGCGGCAGATTTCTTTGACTTTATCGTTGAAAATGCATCTGCTTTGAGTGTCGCAGGATATACACACATTCTTGCCATCTCTGTCGTAGCATAGCTTTTGTCGGTAAAGTGTGCGGAACAAACGTCCAATTTCTTGCCACTTTCGCATCTTTGGGCCACTGGTGCAACTTGAATCCGTCCCTGTTCGTGTTGTTACACCCTCCGACAACACACCGACGAGGCATGATGTCTCCAAGGTACGGAAAACAGTCGAAAAAACGGAAAATAACAGAGCTGATTTGACTCGGTGTTTGAGAAAATGGCGGATTGCTTCCCGATGTGACGTCGCTCCGAGAGCGAATAATAGAAAGGTGTTTAATTCGCCAAAATTCACCCATTTAGAGTTCGGAAATCGGTTAAAAAAATATATGGTCTTTTTTCTGCAACATCAAAGTACATATTGACGCTTACATAGGTCTGGTGATAATGTTCCCCTTTAAAAAAAATAGACCTAAAAAGTAGCGATCATCAATTTTCACCGAGACGTCACTTTCGTCACTTCACGCACCCGAGGGTCTTGTGAGATGACGCTGGCTGCTGCACGCTCATTATTAAGAAAAAATGACCGACAGGAAGGCGAGAAACACTTTTTATTTCAACAGACCCTCGCGCCGTACCTGCCGTCAAAAATCTAAAGACCGACTGCACGGTTCCTATCTTCACAATAAAAGCGCTGCTTCATCCTGCCTGCGCTAATAACGTAAGAGTCTCAGAAAGCTGGCGTGCACAAGTTAGCAAGATGCGGAGTTTGCTGCCAATTTTTTTTTTTTTTATTGAGACAAAGATAATGTATGTATTTTATATTTTTTTGCTTACTATGGTATATTACTTGTTTATTATTTATTTGTTCACTGTTATGTTACAGAGAACAAGGAAATAGGATAAACTTGCTATGGTATGAAAAGGGGTAGGATTAAATAAACTCATTTTAAATGAATGAATAAATGAAATAAGTTTATTTCGGTCATATAATCAACCATCAACCATTTTGTGTGATCAGTTTAACACAGGGGTCACCAACGCGGTGCCCGTGGGCACCAGGTCGCCCGTAAGGACCAGATGAGTAGCCCGCTGGCCTGTTCTAAAAATAGCTCAAATAGCAGCACTTACCAGTGAGCTGCCTCTATTTTTTAAATTGTATTTATTTACTAGCAAGCTGGTCTTGCTTTGCTCGACATTTTTAATTCTAAGAGAGACAAAACTCAAATAGAATTTGAAAATCCAAGAAAATATTTTAAAGACTCGGTCTTCACTAACTGACAAAGAAACAGATAACATATGTGGTGTCCAGTTCAAAGTGTGACATGATTTATTTAAACATTTGAGAGTTGACTTTTGTATTTTACATGTGTTATTATTTGTACAAACATGGTGCAAAGTAATTCATGATTTGTTAAAAATGTTAGTGGCTAGCTAGTTAAAATGGGATATTGTGATTTCACAAGACTGTCTTAGAAGTGATCATTTGAAAATGTTCAATTTGAAACATGTGCACTTAGAGAAAATATAAAAATAAAGTGTTGCATATTGATATTTATCTGTTTTTATATATATTTATTGTGAGAAATCATTAAGATGATCAGTGTTTCCACAAAGATAAATATCATTAATTATTAATAATAACATAGAGTTAAAGGTAAATTGAGCAAATTGGCTATTTCTGGCAATTTATTTAAGTGTGTATCAAACTGGTAGCCCTTCGCATTAATCAGTACCCAAGAAGTAGCTCTTGGTTTCAAAAAGGTTGGTGACCCCTGGTTTAACAGTACAGATTATACATATTTAACAATCATACACATTTACACACAAAAAGAAAAGAAAAAGGATGACCGAAAAAGGAATAGGCTGAAGCCAAAGCTTATATTTGCCTATCCTATACCTTCACTGAAAATAAGATTACCTGGAACATCAACGTTAAAAAAATCAATGTGATGAAAGTAATGATTACTATATTTTATAATTCTCAATTATTTTACCTTTCAAGGTTTTCTGAAACCTTAACAAAGAACTACATGTCTTCAACTCATCACTGAGCTTGTTCCACCATTTAACTCCTACAACTGAAATACATTTGTATTTTATATTCGTTCTTATTTTACCTATTTCAAAAATCAATATCCCCCGTAAATGATAGTTTTCTCCTCTTAATTTAAATAACCTAAGAATACAAGCTGAACGGCTGTTGTTCTTTACTCGAAACATAATTTCTATTGCTTTTAAAAACACAATATCTGAAAACTTTAACATCTTAGAACTTATAAAAATTGGTATGTTCATAGTAGCACGCTTTGTGTATTATTCTAAAGACCCTTTTTTGAAGTTTAATTATTGGGTCTATGTTCCTACTCCTTTTCGGACGTGCTGTAGTGAAACAACTGGAAATATGTGACGCATTACATTGTATCTGTCAAGACTTGGTCCTTGGGTTTTGTTTTTCCGGAAGGCAACGGAAAGTTGGCTCGGGCGAGACGGGAATGCGAGTACATGATTTATTAAATATTATCAAAAAAGAACAAACGAAAAGCGCGCACAGTGGCGGAGAACAAACTAGGAAACCAAAAAGACTATAGCACAAAGGCAATTAACTAAGAACACGAAACAAAACACTTACTGTGGCATGGGACTGTGAACATGGCTTGAGAGGATAAAGAGTGTGCAGAGCATAAATGCGATGTCACCAGGCTGACCAACAGAAAAAGAAAAGCTTAAATAACACAGACATGATTAACGAAAACAGGTGCGTGACTCAAAACGTGAAACAGGTGCGTGACGTGACAGGTGAAAACTAATGGGTTGCTATGGAAACAAAACAAGGGAGTGAACAACCAGAAACTAAAGAGTCCAATAACTAAACAAAACAAAACATGACTAAAACAAAACATGATTACACAGACATGACAGTATCGTATGCATGTTTGAAATAAACTGAAACTGAACTGAACTGAACTGAATGTATTTCTTGTAAAGTGTATAAAAACGAGTATGGAAGCTGGACAAATAAGATGCCAAAAACCAACCACTTTCATGTAGAATTGGACAGAAAGGAGGACTTTTTTTCTCCTTCATTTGGAAATGCGGACGTTATCAGCACTACTGTCTGATTCCAATCAATGCAAGTCATCAGAATCAGGTAATACGCCAACTTATATTCTTGTCTTCACGAAAGAAAGGAATCTCTATGTGTTAAACATGCTTGTATTATCATTAACCACTTTTAACTTGTTCACAAAAACGTATCTTTCATAAATAAATAAACATAAATTACCGGTATATATATAAGTGAGGTAGATCCCCTTGACTTGATCAATTGAAAAGTAGCTCGCCTGCAGAAAAAGTGTGGGCACCCCTGCTCTGTGCCATTGTTTAATGCGAGCCACCTTGTTGTGGTGCTCTGCAGGTGTTAGATTGTTCTACTTTGAGGGATACAATTATGCTTTGTTTCTGCTCAACTTTTATTCAGCGGTGAGTCAACGTGTCCTTTGTAACTTTGTAATGGCCGCAGGGGTCCATCCGTATATATATATATATATATATATATATATATATATATATATATATATATATATATATATATATATATATATATATATATATATATATATATACATACAGGTAAAAGCCAGTAAATTAGAATATTTTGAAAAACTTGATTTATTTCAGTAATTGCATTCAAAAGGTGTAACTTGTACATTATATTTATTCATTGCACACAGACTGATGCATTCAAATGTTTATTTCATTTAATTTTGATGATTTGAAGTGGCAACAAATGAAAATCCAAAATTCCGTGTGTCACAAAATTAGAATATTACTTAAGGCTAATACAAAAAAGGGATTTTTAGAAATGTTGGCCAACTGAAAAGTATGAAAATGAAAAATATGAGCATGTACAATACTCAATACTTGGTTGGAGCTCCTTTTGCCTCAATTACTGCGTTAATGCGGCGTGGCATGGAGTCGATGAGTTTCTGGCACTGCTCAGGTGTTATGAGAGCCCAGGTTGCTCTGATAGTGGCCTTCAACTCTTCTGCGTTTTTGGGTCTGGCATTCTGCATCTTCCTTTTCACAATACCCCACAGATTTTCTATGGGGCTAAGGTCAGGGGAGCTGGCGGGCCAATTTAGAACAGAAATACCATGGTCCGTAAACCAGGCACGGGTAGATTTTGCGCTGTGTGCAGGCGCCAAGTCCTGTTGGAACTTGAAATCTCCATCTCCATAGAGCAGGTCAGCAGCAGGAAGCATGAAGTGCTCTAAAACTTGCTGGTAGACGGCTGCGTTGACCCTGGATCTCAGGAAACACAGTGGACCGACACCAGCAGATGACATGGCACCCCAAACCATCACCCAACCATGCAAATTTTGCATTTCCTTTGGAAATCGAGGTCCCAGAGTCTGGAGGAAGACAGGAGAGGCACAGGATCCACGTTGCCTGAAGTCTAGTGTAAAGTTTCCACCATCAGTGATGGTTTGGGGTGCCATGTCATCTGCTGGTGTCGGTCCACTCTGTTTCCTGAGATCCAGGGTCAAAGCAGCCGTCTACCAGCAAGTTTTAGAGCACTTCATGCTTCCTGCTGCTGACCTGCTCTATGGAGATGGAGATTTCAAGTTCCAACAGGACTTGGCGCCTGCACACAGCGCAAAATCTACCCGTGCCTGGTTTACGGACCATGGTATTTCTGTTCTAAATTGGCCCGCCAACTCCCCTGACCTTAGCCCCATAGAAAATCTGTGGGGTATTGTGAAAAGGAAGATGCAGAATGCCAGACCCAAAAACGCAGAAGAGTTGAAGGCCACTATCAGAGCAACCTGGGCTCTCATAACACCTGAGCAGTGCCAGAAACTCATCGACTCCATGCCACGCCGCATTAACGCAGTAATTGAGGCAAAAGGAGCTCCAACCAAGTATTGAGTATTGTACATGCTCATATTTTTCATTTTCATACTTTTCAGTTGGCCAACATTTCTAAAAATCCCTTTTTTGTATTAGCCTTAAGTAATATTCTAATTTTGTGACACACGGAATTTTGGATTTTCATTTGTTGCCACTTCAAATCATCAAAATTAAATGAAATAAACATTTGAATGCATCAGTCTGTGTGCAATGAATAAATATAATGTACAAGTTACACCTTTTGAATGCAATTACTGAAATAAATCAAGTTTTTCAAAATATTCTAATTTACTGGCTTTTACCTGTATATATATATATAGTGCTCAGCTGGGGTAAAAAGTGTATATATACTTATGTCATCCATTTATGAAGTATTATGAACTGTTACAGGAATATTCAATAATCATGGGAATATAAAAAAATTAACTTAATAGAATGTGGGGATATAAAAGGCATCTGGTGCTATTGGATGGGGCGGACCCCACCTAGAGCACCTGTCAGCCAAATCGTTTTGTTACGGAGCCACTGCATGGAACAAATGCTCATTTTTTACCGTTTTTGTGGATTTACCATTGGCCTGTGGAGAACTGGGACAAACAGAGACTCTTACAAGGAGGACTTGAGTTGGATGCGCAGTACCATAAATAGCTGCGGCTTCCTAACATTAAATCGCTTGCCCGTACGTGCATGCCGCTATGTGCATGCGTATGTAACTTTGGGGACTTTGGGAAATATATGTGCTGTATAAACTTTGGGGGGGTGAACTGCACTTTGGGCTGAGGGATTGAGTGTGTTGTGCAGGTGTTTTGTATTGTATTGGCGGGTTATATGGATAGGAGGGGGAAATGTTTGTTATGCGGGATTAATTTGTGGGATAATAATGATCACGTTGCAGCTAATAGTCATATATGTCTTGTGTTTATTTATTGTTAAACTTGTTCCCAGCTGAGTATCAGGTCCAACCCGTGACTCCTTAATTTGCGTAGTGGCAGCAACACCCCGGAGAACGCGAGTGTGTTTGTTAAAACTTTTTTAGTTTGGTTTAGCAGCATAGCAGCCCTGTCCAATTAAAAAAAGCCTGTAGATACAGTATATATAGGCCTGTAAAAATTTAACGAGCTAACTCATGCGATTAATCACAAAAAGTTATCGCGTTAACCCTGTACACACTTAGATTAATTATGCAACTTATTTTGACTGTGCAAGATCTTTTACTAGGGATGGGAATCAAAAAATGGGTCTTGTTTAGAACTGGTTCCCAGTGTATCAATTCCTTGGAATCACTTGACATTTTCTCACACGGTTCCTTTAACGATTCTTCTGGGTGGTGATGACGCAAAATGCCGTTGCCCGTGTGGAACAAACAATAACATTTTACAAGAAACCATTGCAACAGCGATACTTGTAATAATTAAGAGGCTGCATTTCATCAGGAAGAGGACATACAAGCAGTATGCAGAAACATTTGAACACACAGCATGCAATAATCACTTCTCATTTAGATGACAAGAAATAGATTCTGACTGGCGAATGTCACCGAGCAGCGACCAAGTTTGTGGTCAAAAGCTTGCATCTATTTGCTGCAGTGGCACTCCTAATGTTTGGTAGATGCATGTCCAATTGTAGTCACAGAAAAGTTGCATGTTTTCCTCCAACAAAATGTTCTCAGTCATTATATTATACAGGTGAAACTTATGTCCATTAATGTCAACAATTAACTTTACATTTGAAACTAATCCGTGCCATTAACTCATTACCGTATTTTTCGGACTATAAGTAGCAGTCTTTTTCATAGTTTGGCCGGGCTCCAGTGCGATTTATATATGTTTTTTCCTTTTTTATTATGCATTTTCGGCAGGTGCGACTTATACTCCGGTGCGACTTATACTCCGAAAAATACGGTACATGCAAAGTGAGATATGTCAAGCCTTAATTTTATTTTTTATTTTTATTTTTTACAATTTTGATGATCATGGCTTACAGTTTTCAAAACTTTACATTTTCTGAGATTTTCAATTAAAAGTTTTCATACACTATAAGTTAACATTGCTTTTAAAAACTAGATCATTATAGTTACTCGTAACTTTACCAAAAAAAAAGTTATTGAATTATTAACGGAATTACTCTTTAATAAATGTAATCAATTACTCAGGAATGTAATTTATACGTTACTTAAAATAAAAAAAATAAAAAAAAATTAACATCTGGCATATGCATTTGAGAGATGTTTAATATAAGAGCAGTGTGCGGAGTCTGAGCTTTTAAAAAGCAACACGTGACGTCATTAAGTGTTTAAACGTAGCTGTGTTTTTAGCTTGAGCAGTTGCAGTGCACTTTTTCAGCTGAGATGCCAGCTCTTTTGAATCTTTTGGATTGTATAACCTCTGCCTAATGAAGAGATTGAATGTTTTCCGATGGCTGTCATATCTTCTTGTCTACAAAAAGTGTATTGTTTGGATGGCAAATTTGTCACTTTAATCATTGATTTGTTCGTTCAATATTCCTGTTGCGTACGTGTGCATATATTGTTTGTTGTGTCACAGTGTGATGTTACCTCTTTTTATTTGATATCAAGTTAATTTTAGTGCGGTACTGCTTGTTGCTTTCACAACTAAAAAGATATTTCCTGCATTTGAACTTGCTGCACTTATGATGCCGTCTTGTTGTTGACATAAAACCACACCAAAAGTAGCATGTCACGTTACATCAAGCTACCGCTCACGTCGTTGTAACGGACCTAAAAGTAATTAATTATATTTCTTAATCAATCAATGTTTATTTATATAGCCCTAAATCACAAGTGTCTCAAAGGGCTGCACAAGCCACAACAACATCCTCGGTACAGAGCCCACATAAGGTCAAGGAAAATCTCACCCCAGTGGGACGTCGATGTGAATGACTACGAGAAACCTTGGAGAGGCCCGCATATGTGGGTAATCCCCCCCCTCTAGGGGAGACCGAATGCAATGCATGTCGAGTGGGTCTGACATAATATTGTGAGAGTCCAGTCCATAGTGGATCCAACATAATAGTAAGAGTCCAGTCCATAGTGGGGCCAGCAGGAAACCATCCCGAGCGGAGACGGGTCAGCAGCGCAGAGATGTTCCCAACCGATACACAGGCGAGCGGTCCACCCCGGGTCCCGACTCTGGACAGCCAGCACTTCATCCATGGCCACCGGACCTGTGTGTCTCCCCCTCCACAGGTGAGAGGGGGAGCAGAGGAGAAAAGAAAAGAAACGGCAGATCAACTGGTCTAAAAAAGGGGGGCTATTTAAAGGCTAGAGTATACAAATGAGTTTTAAGATGGGACTTAAATGCTTCTACTGGGGTAGCATCTCTAACTGTTACCGGGAGGGCATTCCATAGTACTGGAGCCCGAATAGAAAATGCTCTATAGCCCGCAGACTTTTTTTGGGCTCTGGGAATCACTAATAAGCCAGAGTTCTTAGAATGCAGATTTCTTGCCGGGACATATGGTACAATACAATCGGCAAGATAGGCTGGAGCTAGACCGTGTAGTATTTTATACGTAAGTAGTAAAACCTTAAAGTCACATCTTAAGTGCACAGGAAGCCAGTGCAGGTGAGCCAGTATAGGCGTAATATGATCAAACTTTCTTGTTCTTGTCAAAAGTCTAGCAGCCGCATTTTGTACCAATAGTAATCTTTTAATGCTTGACATAGGGAGACCCCAAAATAATACGTTACAGTAATCGAGACGAGACGTAACGAACGCATGAATAATGATTTCTCTCGTTACGATTAAAAGTAACAGCGTTACTAACGCCGTTATTACGAACTTTGTTTATATCACATGTTACTAAATGTCACATGCTTGTGTAGTTTGCACGTTTTATTTTGTTAAATTCTTCCGAGAATATTTTTTTCTTATATTTATTTTCAAAAAAGTCCCTTTTTTCTTCAATGCTACATATGTGCCTCTAGGCTTTTTAAGGTCATGTTATCTCTAAACTAATGACGCTAATCCAGCTTCGTATTTCTCTTTTTTTTCCCAAATAAGTTTTGATAAAAGAACAGTTAAGGAACCGAATCGTTAAGCAAAATCGAAAGTGGATTCTGAACCGGACAAATCTTATCGATTCCCATTGCTATCTTTTACCTTAACCGTTGTACGGTCAGTGATCATTACATCAATGCATACGTCAGTACAACAATAAGTGAGGAGACTCCGACTGTTGTGCTCGTTGGGAAATTTCACTCCAAAATGAAGCCTGAAAGATCTTTTAAAAAAACTGTTACCAAGTTGTGTGCAAATAAACAACATGAATTGTTAGTGCATCTGCCTCACAATACGAAGGTCCTGAGTAGTCTTGGGTTCAATCCCGGGCTCGGGATCTTTCTGTGTGGAGTTTGCATGTCCTCCCCGTGACTGCGTGGGTTCCCTCCGGGTACTCCGGCTTCCTCCCACTTCCAAAGACATGCACCTGGGGATAAGTTGATTGGCAACACTAAATTGGCCCTAGTGTGTGGATGTGAGTGTGAATGTTGTCTGTCTATCTGTGTTGGCCCTGCGATGAGGTGGCGACTTGTCCAGGGTGTACCCCGCCTTCCGCCCGATTGTAGCTGAGATAGGCTCCAGCGCCCCCCGCGACCCCAAAGGGAATAAGCGGTAGAAAATGGATGGATGGATGGAATTCAAATAAAACGTTAAAAAACGTTCCTGAATGACACTATGACAATAAAATTGCATTTGTGTACAAATACTTGGGGTCTTTTCGAGAATGTATATAAGTTATGCAAAAGAGTAATCACCTGTGATTAATGATCAATTAATCCAAATTTCAAAATGTGATTGATCTGATAAAAAAATCAAAACAAAATCATTACTACTTCAAACACCTTCATCGTGACAGGTTTAAGGCCTCACTTTTAAAACGACAGTACTATTTAAGTTTACATTGTAGCTGAACCTGTCAATACGTGGACCTTGGGTTTTGTTGCAAAGGAAAGTTGGCGTGGGCAAGGCGTGAATGTAAGTATATCTTTTATTTTAAACACTAACAGACTCCAAAAAAGGAAGCACACAAAAGGCGCGCACAATAGGTAGCAGGGGTGTCAGAAGTAGCATGGTGTGAAAGGATAATGTCACCAGGATGAACAACAGAAACAGACCGGCTTAAATAGCAGTGACATGATCAGTGAAAACAGGTGCGTGACTCAAAACGTGAAACAGGTGCGTGACATGACAGGTGAAAATTGAATATTGAATATATATGAGTTGCAGTTATCAATGTAGTTTTTTGTTTATTGTTCAGATGTGATTGTTTATGGTAAGTTAAAATCTTTATATGACTTGTATAATATGAATAATACATTATTTCTTCAGAGAAAAGGTTCAGCTACAAAGTAAACATGAATAGTACGGTCGTTTTAGAAATACAGCTCGAAATCTGTCAGGTTGACGGTTTTCGCAATAAAGTGTTGAATTAGCAAATATCTCTATGGACTTTTGAATGTATGCGGCCGCGATGTTGCTAAACAGAACTAAAACTAATTGGACAGATTTACTCAAAGTTGAATAGAAATCTAGCAGAGACTAAGTATAATTGTGTCTATGATGTAATTCAGACTACGTTAATAATCAGCTACAGAAGAGACCGGTCGCCATGTGGCCTTTAGTGTTACTTAACCGTTGTTGGTCCGCGAGCACCGCCCAAAAATATGTTTCTCTCACCTACGATCTGTATAGTCCGCAGCGGTACTCAGTATACCAACTGTGGTAGTAAGGACAATCACAAACAAACAGAAAAAGTCTGGAGCTATAGTCATAGAGAAGTTCCTGACTAAAGTGGTGAAGCTGTATTCTCATTTGCACTTTAATTTAATTGACAGTTTATTTAACAATCATGTTTATTGTTATTAAATGAGTTATTTATTATCTTCGTGCAACGTAATTATATGTATTTATTTTTTTTATCAGGTTTTATAAGACCTTTCTTATGCAGTATAGTTCATTAAAACGTATTTTTGTAATCAGCCTGACCTAAGCCTAGGGTTTATGTGTTAAATAAATAATAGTCTTTGTGATTAACACATGGTTTGTAAGTAGCCTATATATATATATATATATATATATATATATAATTTTTTATATGATTAAAAGTGTTAATAGGTAAGGCCCTAGGCCCCTCAGTAGTGGAAACACCCTTAAGTAAAAAAGGTTAAGAACCCCTGGCATACAGTGTTTATGCCAGATGCTCGGGGGAAGACTGACAGAAACATGGCTGCCATTTTGCGCCACCAAACCACCAAACATTCATACAACCTTTCTTGCCCAAGGACACAACGGCAGCGACTAAGATGGCGGAAGCTGGATTCGTGCCCTCAACGATCTGGACTGCTCTGCCACCTGAGCCACGGTGCCATACATGTTGTCTTCAGGTAGCTTGTGCACTGTGTGCTTTACTACTATAGTCACATGAAAATTCATGCTATTATTCATGTAAACTTTGTACAAGCAAGCCTTCACTTTCTACATTTTCTTTCTAATCAACAGCATCCATTAAGAAAGCCCTGCACAATATAATTTTGTCGCTCCCTGGCCGCACATTTTCACATCACCGGGCCCATAAATCCCCACTTGTCACCCTTGGGTTCCCTATGCCGCTGATATTATGGTCCACTTTTCACCCGTCAGTCTGCTGTAGGTCCCCGTTGGCTCGCATCCCTGACACTTCCTGCTAGTGCTGGTGAGTTATGTCTTTGTCAAGCTTGTCGACATCAAAACGGCCCAGCTGCGATGACCTGACGTTGACCTCTCGTGCAAAGTAAGGGTGATGGAAACACGTGCTTCATTTTGAATGGCGTCATGCACAACAGGTGAGTAAAACAATGCTGCCACAGCGGGAGAAGTAACGCTGCTTTAGATGGATAATTTGTTATCTAGCGACGCCCTGCCTTGTCTCATTATGCCATTTTGTTCGCCTTGCTTTGCTTTTAAAAAGGTGCGATTTGGAGGTAATCAGTGCTCACAGACAAGCAAGCATCCTCATTATTTAGCACCAGATAATGATTCCCAATGTGTTTACTGTGAATGATGCTCCAAGAGCTTCACTGGCACTCAAAATAAATCTGCTCTCTGGTCATAATAGCTCGAGTAACCAGCTCAAATTAAACATCATTAAAACCCTACAAAGCAGCAATTGAGCGTGTTTGGAATTTTATTTATCATTGATTTACTTCAACTGAATAATAAAGTTGAATCCATAGATGCTAATGTGTCACGTACATCAAAACTTGCAGCTCGTTTGCTGAAATACACTCCCTGTAGATGAGTAATATGCTTTTGTCTTCACCTATTTGTACAGACAATAACTTTTAATGCATGAGTAGTCAACGACGCGCTTTCATCGTCCATGAATAACAACACAGACGTAACAGCAACGCTGCACTTCAATTATGCGTAACACAGCAACAAAAGCCCAGTAATTACTTTATATAATAACTTATAATAGAAATGGCTTATATACTTTGATCTAGTTTTTTGCACACACCCCGTTTCCATATGAGTTGGGAAATTGTGTTAGAAAATATAAACGGAATACAATGATTTGCAAATCCTTTTCAACCCATATTCAATTGAATGCACTACAAAGACAAGATATTTGATGTTCAAACTCATAAACTTTATTTTTTTTTTGCAAATAATAATTAACTTAGAATTTCATGGCTGCAACACGTGCCAAAGTAGTTGGGAAAGGGCATGTTCACCACTGTGTTACATGGCCTTTCCTTTTAACAACACTCAGTAAACCTATAGGAACTGAGGAGACACATTCTTTAAGCTTCTCAGGTGGAATTCTTTCCCATTCTTGCTTGATGTCCGGGGGTCTCCGTTGTGGTATTTTAGGCTTCATAATGCGCCACACATTTTCAATGGGAGACAGGTCTGGACTACAGGCAGGCCAGTCTAGTACCCGCACTCTTTTACTATGAAGCCACGTTGATGTAACACGTGGCTTGGCATTGTCTTGCTGAAATAAGTAGGGGCGTCCATGGTAACGTTGCTTGGATGGCATCATATGTTGCTCCATAACCTGTATGTACCTTTCAGCATTAATGGCGCCTTCGCAGATGTGTAAGTTACCCATGTCTTGGACACTAATACACCCCCATACCATCACAGATGCTGGATTTTCAACTTTGCGCCTATAACAATCCAGATGCTTCTTTTCCTCTTTGGTCCAGAGGACACGACATCCACAGTTTCCAAAAACAATTTGAAATGTGGACTCGTCAGACCACAGAACACTTTTCCACTTTGTATTAGCCCATCTTAGATGAGCTCAGGTCCAGCGAAGCCGACGGCGTTTCTGGGTGTTGTTGATAAACGGTTTTCGCCTTGCATAGGAGAGTTTTAACTTGCACTTACAGATGTAGCGACCAACTGTAGTTACTGACAGTGGGTTTCTGAAGTGTTCCTGAGCCCATGTGGTTATATCCTTTACACACTGATGTCGCTTGTTAATGCAGTACAGCCTGAGGAATCGAAGGTCACAGGCTTAGCTGCTTACGTGCAGTGATTTCTCCAGATTCTCTGAACCCTTTGATGATATTACAGACCGTAGATGGTGAAATACATAAATTCCTTGCAATAGCTGGTTGAGAAAGGTTTTTCTTAAACTGTTCAACAATTTGCTCACGCATTTGTTGACAAAGTGGTGGCCCTCGCCCCATCCTTGTTTGTGAATGACTGAGCATTTCAGGGAATCTACTTTTATACCCAATCATGGCACCCACCTGTTCCCAATTTGCCTGTTCACCTGTGGGATGTTCCAAATAAGTGTTTGATGAGCATTCCTCAACTTTATCAGTATTTATTGCCACCTTTCCCAACTTATTTGTCACGTGTTGCTGGCATCAAATTCTAAAGTTAATGATTATTTGCAAAAAAAAAAAAATGTTTATCAGTTTGAACATCAAATATGTTGTCTTTGTAGCATATTCAACTGAATATGGGTTGAAAATGATTTGCAAATCATTGTATTCCGTTTATATTTACATCTAACACAATTTCCCAACTCATATGGAAACGGGGTTTGTAGAAATCTGGTAAAATCGTAACACACCCAAGAAACGTGTTTGTTATGCATGTTACACATAAACTAAACTATTACCAAAGTGTAAACTACTTTATTTTTATTTTTACAATCATCATGTCAGAATTGCTCCTGACAGTTTGGTTATGTTTGGGTTTTCCTGTGTTTTTGTGTTTATAATCACTTCCTGTCCTTGAAGCACCTTTACTTTCTGTTCATGTCCTGTCAGCTCACCTGTTCCTCGTTTAATTAGTTCCATTTAGTTCCAACTGGGTCCCTTCTTCAGGGCTGGATCATTCTTCTTTGGAAACTGGTGCTTTGTGTGCTGCTTTTGTTTGTTCCATGCTTCCTTGTGAGTATTAAGTAAGTTTTACGTTCATTCTGCCTGCCATTCTCTGCATTTTTGGGGTCACGCTACACGCAATGCTCACCAGATCGTGACATTACAACTTTAAAAAATATTAATGTATTTATCTATTGTTGTAATTAATTATCTGGCACTTTTGTAGCATTTAGTAAATTAATATAAAATTAATTAACTATAAAAATTATTACAATGTGTATAGTATGCAATTTTTTAAATAACATTTTAGTTGTCTTTGAAAAAATACAAATTTCAATGTAAAGTTATCCCCTAATTACGATTTTGGCGACACCAAAACATAAAATAAATTTAAAAATCTGACCCGGTGGACCCCCAGTTCCGGCAGCCAACCTGACACTATCGCCACCATTTTTGACTTTAGGCAAAAAGTTATCTTGATACTTATTGTACGCAACCAGTGAACCAACAAAAAAAACTCCACTCTCGATCTTTATTTTTCCTGCTTCAGTAAATGTTATGATTTCATGATGTGTATGATTTAGTAGCTAACATACAAAAAATAAATACAATTACTCTATGCCAGGCCTGGGCAATTATTTTGACTCTGTGGGGCCAAATTTAGAGAAAAAAATGTGTTTGGGGGTCGGTAAATCTGATTTTTAGGAACACTAATACAAAATCTCACAATGTCTGATTGAAAGCTAAAAATGCTATGACAGACCGCTTTAAAAAAAATAAAGAATGTGGGATGTACGATATTAACTATGACCGATAAAACACTGAATATTGACAACATATGAACATCACACCCCCTCTCGATCGATATATTTCACAATCAAAAATGCAACAAACACAATGAAAAATGAAAACGAAGGGTTAAAAAAAAAACCCACTTACAATCTGAAATATCACTAAGCTTTAGAACTTTGCTGTAAACATCTGCTTCTGCGTCTGTCCCTGACACCCGCATCTCAGGCTGGTCGCCCTGGAAACACTTTGTGGAAACTCTCCCCACCCACACTGCTTGGTGCCTCGTCTGAGCTCTTGTGTCTTAGATTAACATAGTAACTACCGTAATTAGATTACCATAGTAACTAGTATATCATGCAAAAGCACAGATTCCAACCATTGAAATACTTTGTATAGTTCAAGACTTACGGTTATTTGAAAACGTCACTGCACATCATTATGACAGCTACAGTTTCCATCTTAAAAATAAAAAAAATGTATTTGGGAATGTCCGGCGGGCCAGATTGAAAAGCTCAACGGGCCGCATGTGGCCACCAGGCCTTAAAGGCCTACTGAAACCCACTAATACCGACCACGCAGTCTGATAGTTTATATATCAATGATGAAATCTTAACATTGCAACACATGCCAATACGGCCGGGTTAACTTATAAAGTGCAATTTTAAATTTCCCGGGAAACTTCCGGTTGAAAACGTCTAGGTATGATGACGTATGCGCGCGACGTCAGTAGTTGAATCAGACATTTTGGAATAGGTCGGTCGCCAGCTTATATCGTCTTTTTTCATCGCTAAATTCCACAGTATTCTGGACATCTGTGTTGGTGAATCTTTTGCAATTCGTTTAATGAACAATGGAGACTGCAAAGAAGAAAGCTGTAGGTGCAATCGGTGTATTAGCGTCTGGCTACAGCAACACAACCAGGAGGACTTTGACTTGGATAGCAGACGCGCTATCCGACGCTAACCGCCGACCGCATCGATGATCGGGTGAAGTCCTTCGTCACGCCGTCGATCGCTGGAACGCAGGTGAGCACTGGTGTTGATGAGCAGATGAGAGCTGGCGTAGGTGGAGAGCTAATGTTATTAGCATTGCTCTATCGAGGTCCCGTAGCTAAGTTAGCTTCAATGGCGTCGTTAGCAACAGCATTGCTAGGCTTCGTCAGGCGGTACAGCATTAACCGTGTGGTTACAGGTCCAGAGTTTGGTAGTATTGTTATTATGTCTATCCTTCCTGTCAGGGGCTTATTTCTTTTGTTTCTATCTGCAGTTAAGCCCGATGCTATCACGTTAGCTCCGTAGCTAAAGTGCTTCACCGATGTATTGTCGTGGAGATAAAAGTCACTGTGAATGTCCATTTCGCGTTCTCAACTCTCATTTTCAAGAGGATATAGTATCCAAGGTGGTTTAAAATACAAATCCGTGATCCACAATAGAAAAAGGAGAGAGTGTGGAATCCAATGAGCCCTTGTACCTAAGTTACGGTCAGAGCGAAAAAAAGATACGTCCTGCACTGCACTCTAATACTTCACTCTCACGTTCCTCATCCACGAATCTTTCATCCTCGCTCAAATTAATGGGGTAATCGTCGCTTTCTCGGTCCCAATCGCTCTCGCTGCTGGTGTAAACAATGGGGAAATGTGAGGAGACTTTCAACTTGTGACGTCACGCTACTTCCGGTACAGGCAAGGCTTTTTTTTATCAGCGACCAAAAGTTGCGAACTTTATCGTCGATGTTCTCTACTAAATCTTTTCAGCAAAAATATGGCAATATCGCGAAATGATCAAGTATGACACAGAATGGATCTGCTATCCCCGTTTAAATAAAAAAAAAATATTTCAGTAGGCCTTTAATTTGCCCAAGTCTGTTCTATGCAAACACAAATAGCTAGACAAAACACACACGCTAAAGGTGTAGCCTGGCTGTTAAAAGAACACTATCAAGTTTACAGACTTGCTCAAAGTAATAGCCTCTATTTAAATGTGTTGTGCACACAGATACTCACAGAAAATTAACATTACCAAGACTGAAATGTTTAGAGCACATTTGACAACATCAACATCAACACCTCTTAATGAAATTCGTCAGACTTTGTTTTTGGTGTAGCGCTGGCCTGTGGTTCACACACTACGTGACGATCCGTCACTTAATTTAATTTGTTTCCTTGTTTTTGTATTTACTTCCCATCAGTGCTCTTATTTTGTTCCATTTCCTGTTTGTCCCTGAGCACTGTTTGTTCACTCACCTGCCAATTATTGGCAGGCGGTCCGCACCTGCTGCCAATCAGCGTGTCCTACGTATGCCTTCGAAGATCGCTTTATGTTGTGGAACGTTTATGTGCAAGACTGCTTTATTTCTGTTGATGACAATAAAGATCATCTTACCTTCTTATCGTCTGCTGGCTCCTGCATCTTGGGGTCTCAAATAACTGCAGCCATGCGAGTTCCTCACACACTATTCTTATGAAAATATATCAAATCAAATCAACTTTATTTATAAAGCACATTTAAAATTTACCACAGGGGTAGCCAAAGTGCTGTGCAATGGGCAGGTTAAAAGATAACACAAGAGAAACGAGCAAGCACACCACAACACAAACAGAAAAAATAAATAAATATATATATATATATATATATATATATATATATATATATATATATATATATATATATATATCACTTTGTTAACTTTTTAACCATGATTTATGAACAATACATTCTAACTTACCTATTAAAGAGTGGCTGTTTACAACTTGCTCAAAGTTAAATTTTTTAAACCAAAAAATGTAACAAGAACACCACTGGCACACAAAGCTAATGTGCATGCGTGTGTGTTATGAATGGGCGTAGAGCCACAATTTTGTGCAAAAGTCCTGAAGACTGCGGGGTAGAACTCTTACAACACTCTGAAAAGTAAACGGCTCCTTTAAAATATTTGAACTTTTAAACCAACCCTTAATCCCATAAAACCACTGTCTTTGACTAAAGGAAATGACGATTTTCTTAACTCCATTTTCAGTTAATCTATAACACTATACTACTCGCACACAAACTAATGTACAGTGGAATTGGTTCTTCAATCTGGTTAGACTACCGAAACATCCATATAGTGAGCAGAGCTCCCCATAAGAATCAGTGTAAACATGAATACTTGGTTCTATAGGAGTGGTTCTTAACCTGGGTTCGATCGAACCCTAGGGGTTCGGTGAGTCAGCCTCAGGGGTTCGGCAGAGCCTCTGCCGCGTAGGTCAAGACACACCCGATTTATCGTGTAAACACAAACTTCTCCCTGTCGGCGTATTATGGATACCCCCCAAACAATGTTCCCTCTAATTTTCCATATGTGTGAGCAAACGCAAAAACTCTTTGAGCATTCGGTGGAGCACATGTGAGCGACGTCAGACCTGCCGCACACCTGTCTCAAACCTGACTAAATAACAAGTTAAATGTTTTATTATTAAAATTCTATGAAAGCAGTCATTACCATGAGATTATTTTCTAATATAAGTGTTTTGGCCCACTTACAATGACTATAACATATTGTTTTTCATGAGCTCTGTACTAGTATTATATGTCTGGGTGGGGGGTCCTACTTTGGAAATAATGTGTACCCCTTTCAGATATCGCATTTAGTTCCCACCAAAACATTCACATGTTGCACAATGAGATGTAAACATGGGATCATGTGTACATTCCTGTAACTGTCTGTTTGTAAAATATATCTTTATTAGTATTTCTTTAACGTAATAACATCATTTTTTGATTACGGTTCGGGTTCGGTGAATGCGGATATGAAACTGGTGGGGTTCGGTACCTCCAACAAGGTTAAGATCCACTGTTCTATAGCCCCGACAAAAGTCGCTATTTTAGTGTGAAACTGCACACTTTTTGGGGGACTGGGCATTAATCAAGAGTGATAAATTACAATGTTACTTAAACAGTTCACCGGCAACTTCCCCACATAAACAAGGATTTAAAAAAAAATGTTTTTTTATCAAAGGTCTCACTTGTTCTTTCCAAAGTCCTTATTCAACAGCTCCTGGTCTTTACAGCTCCATGCTCTCCTCTCCTCAGGAGTTCTTTGTCACTCCCTAATTAAACCAAACCAGCCTCAGATGTTGGTTTCCCTGTGTTACATTCTGTGAGCTGTAGTCCATTTCCTGGCAGCCATTTTGTAACTAGTTGCCCACTATGAAAGAAATGTAGCGTCCCGCCACCACACAGCCTCTGGTGACGATGTGTGGCATTGTTGAACACTCTGTGAGTTTCTGTTATAAACGAGCAGTGGCTTCACATAATCACCATTGGCATTAGCACGAATTAGCAGCGTGAGGCAATTTATCATCGGCTTTTGTTCAGGTAGTGCCTTGTCCTTCGCTGTAATAAAGGTCCACTGTGGCATATTTTTCGGTCTCATCACAGTTAAAGACTTGTTAAGCTAGCAAAGCTAAGCTAGTCCCGGTCTGAAGCTACTATGCTCCGAAGGCAACAGCTCCCTCACGCTGCTACTACTGTTCACCGCTCAAAACTAAGTGCTATCTTTCTATCTGTGTGCTTTTTATTGTTTTACAACTTTCTTTATTCTACATTTAGTAGGCTTATCAAACTTGCAAAGCACCCACTCTCTTTTTCACTGCTTTACTTTCAGCTAGCTAGCTAGCAAAGCTAGTCCCGGTCCGAAGCTACTGCGCTCTGAAGACAGCAAGAACTCGACTCGGTGAAAGAAACAAAGTGAGTATAGCTTCCTGTTCTTCTTGAATCTTTCTCATGGATAGCTTGGCTCTACCTGAGGGCCGTGTCTGCCAGTTAGAGCAAAGTAATTTCAGGACTTTGGACCCTGCGGGCACATTAGCTGTAGCGAGCTGACGAGCCCAATTTGTAGCAGCCCTTAGCAACCTACAAGCCACAGAGAACCAGTTGAGACGCATAATAGATTTAGCACTTTAGCTAGTCCTACACCCCAGTATACCGGACACCACACCTTAGTCATGTAGGACTCCATCACCCGGAACATACAGTGTAGTAAACCAGTCATAATTAAGTGTATTCCTGAGGCTAGAGCACCCGACATTGAAGCTAATCTTAGGTAGCTAACTTGCAACAGGCCTAGTAAACACGCACGACAGGCTAATCGCACCACTAGCTACGTGAAAATAATTGTACACGTCGGCTCCAATGAGGCTAGGATGAGACAGTCAGAGATTACAGAGAGGAACATAGCCGGAGGAACAGGGACTAACGTTTATTGATAATTGGCCCTATTTCTGGAGCAACCCGGGCATGCTGAGGAAGCACGGCCTTCACCCAAACCGGGTAAGCGCCATCACTCTTGCTAGGAATATAGATTACTGTTTTAGTCACTCTTGACTAACTACACTAGAGTAAGCACAGACACAGGCCTTTACAGTGCTTGTTAGCCCGGGTAAGGAGTCAGTTAGGCTAGAACTAACCAGCGCCAGGCTGGAAAATTCCTGCACACATAACATTTCTAACATTTAATACATAACTCACATAATGTTTTTTCTGTAGTGACTGTGCCAGAGGTAGACCTGCATTCTACCGAGGTGGCAAATTTTGAAGCGTTAAATCTATCACAGCGCCAAGCAAATAATCTCAAGATACCCGCAATATCAATTTCTAGATGTGATCGAAATTGTTTAAGACGCACTACGCGAAATGAACGTAGCGTTATTAATATCAGTAATATGGAAAAAAATACGTATTGGTATGTCAGACTTAGCCTTTTCTTGGTTGAACTCCTATTTTACTGACAGTGCATCTCCCTTAACACTGGACCTCGGAGTATGTTATTGTAAAGTGCGAAGTTCCACAGGGTTTGGTTCTTGACCTTGCACTCTGCGGTCCCTTCCAAGGTTTCTCATTGTTCCCGTTGGGTTGAGTTTTTTCTTGCCCTGGTATGGGATCTGAGCCGAGGATATGATTAAGGGCTATACTGTATAAGTAAACTTAAATTGATTGATTGAAGATTTGTGTAACGGAGGCCAGTCAGTGTGACTGGGCCATGTGTACGTTGGTAGACCTCACTCTCTGACAACTTTAAGAGCAGTGCTGGTCACCGAGTTGATAGCTCAGGCTTTCAGGTTGGTAGCTAGCACGCTCGTCTCTCATGCCGGACAACCCAGGTTTGAGTCCCGTGGAACAGAAAAGCAGGGACTGAACCAGGCGGTTACATTTGCATGTAGTAAATTACGCCCAAACCTGATAGCACATGCAAAGTTGATCTATGAAGCTTATTTGCAGAAGATTTTGTCTCTTAAATGAGCACAATAGACAGCACAATCCATTTAGGGTGTCTGTTTTCATGGACATGCAGAATGTACTGTAGGTTTATTATCAGAACGTCCACAATACTGGGAGGAGGAGATGCAAATATACTAATTTAGAAAATATTATAATTTATTAAGACAAACTTCAGTTCTGCGGCTGTTGTTTTGCGTCTACATTTATCAAGTGTGGAATGTTCTTGTTCATGGTTGTGAGAAAAGAAGGTGATCATGCTAGAAAGATAATATTCTGTTTTGTGTGCGTCTAAATATATTTGGACTTTCAGATATAAATAAAAATTAGACATCGTCTTTTCAGCAAAATAATTTTATGATTTTATAGCTGCTGGATGACATAAAGGTTGATGATTAAAATAAATTCAAATGTTTGGATTTTTAACGATGTTATTTTTTTAATGTATGTATTATAATATACTGTATCTGCTATATACTAAAACTTCTTGCAATCTGATTAATTTGCGTCTGGATCACCTTTAGCACCTAGTATGTCAATCCTGTTAGCAGGAAAAGACGCAAAGGAAAAGAGCTCTGCTTTTCATACCACGGTTTTTGATAATTTTGAAGCTTTTTTGACCACTAGGTGTGGTCACAGCTAGAGTGGCGTCAGCTGGCATCTTTGAACTGCTCTTGGTCTTGTGAGAGGCACAGATTTGCTGAAAAAAAGCGACTTGGAAGAGCCGTTAGCTTCAGGCTATATCAACCGCAATTCAAAGTGGTTGCCTTGCAGCCAGAAGCTACACTGAGATTGTACGGCAAGAGTTCGAAGCAGTTAAATTTATTTCTGACCTCAGTGATTTCAGTTGACGGGCGGACACCTCCAGTTGATATTTGAATGGCGCAAGGTACACATTTTTTTAAACATACAAGTTAAAAGTGCCGCGAGTCGCTAAAGAGGCAACTGCCGTTAGTTGGCTGCTAACACTACAATGTCAAAAGCTAATAAAAAAAACTCATATCCCGGCACCTTCGGTGTCATCTGAATCAAATGAGTCTGTGAATACAGAACACGAAAGGAAGCGAGACTTGATGTTACAAAAAATAGATAGCCTGAGAGTAGACCTGAAAGCAGACACTGAAAGAGCAATATTTTATTTTGAAGATGACATGAGAAGCATGCAAGAAAATATATAAAGTCTGCAATCCAAGAATAACAACATGAAAAGGGAATTTCAAGATCTCAAGAAGAAGGTGGCGGTTATCTTAAAAGAGCAAATGCGTCAAGAGCAAGCAGAAATTTGTCAAGAGATGAAGAGTGTCCGAAAGGAAAATATTGCAGTGAAACAACATAACATAATTTTGAAAACTATCATAGATAATATGGATCAGGATAAACAAATGAATTATATCGTGACAGGGCGCTAATTAACCCAAGAAGCTATGCAAAATTCATGGATAATAGAGGAGAACCAGATGAAATGGATGCTTCCTCAGAAGAGCAGCAAGTAGTAAACTTTCTGTAATCAAAGGAAATTGAAGTCGACATTAATCGAAACATGCATCCCACTGAATGGAAGAAACACCACATCTTCGTGAAACCAGTTAACAGAAAATCTAAAATGACACTGCTGAAACAGGGAAAGAAGCTGAAGGGTACAAATGTGTACATGAATTATTATTATAGAGGTTTATTTGAAATAGGGACCTCACCAAACGTAATGCTGAAATCGCTAAGGAAGCACGCGAAAAAATTCAAGGAACTTGGAGTGCCAACCCTAAAATCTACATCAGGCTGAATGACGGTCCAGAAGCAAGAGTATTTTTTGTCCATGACATCAAGGATCTGGACAAATATTAAAGTTGACACTACGACACACAACGACAATGGTAATGGAGTCTGATGGAAAACAAACACCGACATTCAAACATTTGTACTACGACGTTCCAAGGAACCACTGAACAAGAAGACATGGATTTAGGAGCACATCCATCTACACTCTTAATGAAACAACACTAAAGACTGCTGAACAATAATATATGGAACTGTAAAACTTTTGCAACAAAGACCACAAAAGCCAGGATTTGATGAATAGCATAGATCCAGATACAATTGTTTTCTCCCACATCAGTAATACATATTTTTATGAACAATATAATAGTAAAGTTCAATGTTATAACACGTTGTCAATTATTCAGCTTCACAGGAGAAGCTTGTACGCAAAATACAACAACATGAAGCATTTTTAGAATAATTCGACAAACCCTTCAAAGTGATCGCTGTCACAGAAACATGGATTGATGATAAAAAACGAATAGATTTTGATCTGGAAGGATATGAACTACACATATCAACAGAACTAACATGAACAGAGGAGGATTAGCTGTGTATGTGATAAAGAACCGAACCTGGTAGATAAAATAGGCCATATCTTACAATGCATAGCCATTGAAATATGTCATGAAAAAGGCAAACACGTATAAATATGCTGTGTGTATACATAGAACACCTAAGTCAAGTGTTGAAATGTTTAGGGACAACTTTTACTGACATAAGTCAAAAAGTAATTTTCTTATGTGGTGACTTTAACTTTGACCTATTGAACCCTGATAAGCAAAAGTTCATTGATGACCTCATAGATACAATGTATTGCATGAGTCTATATCCTAAAATCACAAATCCAAGCAGAATCACAGGACACTATGCCACGCTTATTTATAACATTTTTTGCATTGATTTTGATAATAATACTACAAGTGGTCTGATATAAACGACATCGGTGATAATCTGCCTGTTTTCAAAATCTATGATGGAAACGACAAGAAGAGGAACATGGACCACAAAGACATTTTGAAGAATATGCACAGAGAACAGTATGAATGCTTTCAAAAATTAGAAAAAAAAGGTCAACCAACGAACGAGATGTCTCTATAGAATCTCCTCTCTGGTCAACAAAAGCACCATGAGGATTCTGGCGGGAACTCTCGTTCAACCCTTTTTCGATTACGCATGCACCTCCTGGTACCCTAGCACCTCCAAAACCCTCAAATCTAAACTCCAAACATCCCAGAACAAGCTAGTCAGATTACTTCTAGACCTCCACCCCAGATCCCACCTCACTCCTACCCACTTCTCCAAAGTGGGCTGGCTCAGGGTGGAGAACAGAGTAAAACAACTTGCACTGAGCCTAGTCTATAAAATCCGCTACACCTCCCTGATACCGAAGTACATGTCAAACTACTTCCTTAACGTAAATGACCGCCATAACCACAACACCAGGGGGAGCTCCACTAACCACGTTAAACCCAGATTCCGAACTAACAAAGGTCTTAACTCATTCTCTTTCTATGCCACATCAATGTGGAATGCGCTCCCAACAGGTATAAAAGAAAGTGCATCTCTATCCTCCTTCAAAACCGCAATAAAAGTTCACCTCCAGGCAGCTACAACCCTAAACTAACACCTTCCCCGGATTGTTAATAATCAAATGTAAACAATCAAATGCAGATACTTTTTCTTATGCCTTCTGATCTCTCTCTCTCTCTCTCTCTCTCTCTCTCTCTCTCTCTCTCTCTCTCTCTCTCTCCCTCTCTCTCTCTCTCTCTCTCTCTCTGCCCACTACTTGCTGTCCATATCCTACCAAGTCAGACCTACACTGTTCCAATATTCATTTCTCTGTTCTCAATTGTTGACTGATGATAACAAACAAACCTAACCCCCCCCCCCCCCCCCCCCCCGCCCCCCTCCACACCTCGGATTGTAAATAATGTAAATAATTCAATGTGATTATCTTGTGTAATGACTGTATTATGATGATAGTATATATCTGATAGTATATATCTGTATCATGAATCAATTTAAGTGGATCCGACTTAAACAAGTTGAAAAACTTATTCGGAATATGTACTTCACTGTGCAATCTACTAATAAAAGTCTCAATCAATCAATCAATCCGAGGAGGGGGACCTTAAACGCTGGTTTAGTGTGGCTAAAACGGGGCTTAGGCTAAATAATTATTCGTTTAAGGGGTTATCCGGCTTAGTGTAGACATAGCCTCAGTGTTTATATTTGAGTGGGCTCCCTGCCCCTCTGTAGTGGAAAAGTTGGGCCCCGAGGTCAAAAAGGTTAAGAGCCCCTTGGCTAGATCACACTTCAACATAGCCTTGAAAAGGTGGCACATATATTTGTGTGCTGCATGTCAACATCATGACCAAACGCTACAGGTTTGACTACATGATGTCATAAATGGGGAGGGAACTGAGTATCTCCTGCAAAATCCCAATTTAAATAAGGCGGTCTGCACCTCTTTTGCACTTGTTATCAATTGTACGCGCAGTTTAAGTGGATCACATGCATGTGACTATTTGGGATACTCCAGCTTTTTACCAAAAACTCTTGCTGCTAGTCAAAAATCATCAAATCCTGTTTCATGTATGCATTATTAAAGGTACTCTACATAAATACTGCATTTCATTGCACCTACCGTATCATCCAAAAGAGTCAAACAGAACTGTGGTGGTCTACATGTGTCTACTGTGGTCCGAGAGTTCACGGACTATAAAAGTAAGCCAGAGCAAGTCTGCAGTGATTAAGCAGAAGGACAAGTTGAGGAATAGGGACAAGAGGAGAGAGAGAATGGAAAAAAAAAAAAAAAGGCTTTTGACAGCCAGCTCATTATCTATGTCGTTATCCTCCAGTAGCCAGCTCGTTCCCTTCCTCTCTCTTTCTGTCTCTCTCTATCTGTCAGTGCAAGGATAAAATCCCTCTCTCCTGAAGGTTTAGTAGAGATTATTCCGGTGTCTCGGGGGAGGGTGGAAGGGATGCTGAGATGCCACATTACAGATGTAGCAAATGTTAAAGCCAGTTTAATGGGCCTGAGGTTGCACACGGTAAAGAGAAGAAGGCAATAGCAGGTAGAAGCTGTCTTGGTTTATATCCGTTTTCCTGACCATTCATCTCCTTAGTCCTTTCATGTACCGTATTTTCCGCACTATAAGGCGCACCTAAAAACCACAATTTTTCTCAAAAGCTGACAGTGCGCCTAATAACCCGGTGCGCTTTATTACGATTCATTTTCATAAAGTTTCGGTCTCGCAACTTCGGTAAACAGCCGCCATCTTTTTTCCCGGTAGAACAGGAAGCGCTTCTTCTTCTACGCAAGCAACCGCCAAGGAAAGCACCCGCCCCCATAGAACAGGAAGCGCTTCACCCGCCCCCGGAAGAAGAAGAAAAAACGCGCGGATATCACCGTACGTTTCATTTCCTGTTTACATCTGTAAAGACCACAAAATGGCTCCTACTACGCGACAAGGATCCGGATCATAAAAAGACGCAATCTCTCCATCCGCACACGGATTACTACCGTATTTCACAGCAACTGATATTCCTGTGAACTGCACTGTGGAACGGGAGCACGTACGGTGAATATTCGCACCACAGGGAATGAGGAGTCATCCTTCACTGTGGTTCTAGCTTGCCATGCTAACTTCCACCCATCCAAAAGAGACCTTTCCAGCCGGCGTCATCATAAAAGCTAACTCGAAGGGATGGATGGATGAAGAAAAGATGAGCGAGTGGTTAAGGGAAGTTTACGCGAAGAGGCCGGGTGGCTTTTTTCACACAGCTCCGAAGGCGAACACACCTTCACTAAGACGGGCAGATAGCGCCGGTCGACATACGCCAACATCTGCCAGTGGATCGTAAATGCCTGGGCAGATAGTTTCGGTCACAACTGTGGTCCGAGCTTTCCGGAAGGCAGGATTCACAGAACTGCTGCACAACAACAGCGACACTGACTCCCGATGACTTCTACGAGACGGAACCGGCCATTTTTGGATCCCACGCTTGCGCAACTTTTCAATTCGGACACCGAAGACGAAGAATTCGAAGGATTTACGAATGAAGAATAACTTCAGAAGGTGAGCGCTATGTTTATTTTGTGTGTTGTGACATTAACGTTCGAGCAACATTATGTTGCTATTTATTGCTCTACACCATTTTGAATTTTACTATGTTTGTGATTGCACATTTGCGTACATTTTGGGACAGAGTTGTTAGAACGCTGGTTTTCAATATATTATTAAAGTTTGACTGAACTATCTGACTGTTTTTTTGCCATTCACTTTAGCGCAGCGTTTTTTTGACATTCACTTTAGCGCAGCGTAGGCGCGGCTTTTAGTCCGGGGCGGCTTATTGGTGGACAAAATTATGAAATATGTAATTCATAGAAGGTGCGGCTAATAATCCGGTGCGCCTTATAGTGCGGAAAATACGGTATGTTACCATTAATGACGTCATCCCTTGCAGGCCCATGTTCCAAAGTAGGAATGACAATTGACTAAATTGCTATATGGGGGGGGTAAGAGTACGCACTTAACACGGAGACAATGTCCACTTGAACAATTCTGAGTCACCCAGGATGAAGCTCATGAATAAAGACACAAGCCAACTGCTGAGTGACAGGCCAAGCATGGCTGTCTTCTCCCAAGCTTGAAAGAAAAAGTTGTGTAGCTTTCCTTTCCTCTTCCATTCAGGCCGCTTGCCTACCGAGGCATCTTTAATTGGCTTGTTACATCATATTCTAAATATTATTACGTTGTGTTTTCTCCAAGCCATTAAAGCTGTGTTAAAAGGAGCTCCTGAGACTAAACCCTGGAGTAGCAATGTACCTTTTCAAAACAAAAAATGGAAAGGAAAAAGCACCTGGGAGCCGAAGCAAAGACATTCACGGCATTTTTAGAATTATTTTCATTTGGATCATTTTCTTGCTTAAAGACATAATTTGAAAACCAATTAAGAGATGTGGTGTTTATGTTGAAAAACTCCATAGACTTCTATTGTCTTTAATACGTATTCAGTGCTAGAATACTCATTCAAGCAAAAAGTGATCGTAAACACGGATGGATTAAAAGCAAATCAAAAGTAGCGTTGAATAAAAATCACACATTACCAGCAAGGTTGCCAAGCACCCAGTGCCAGGGCCTGGGGCATAGCGAGTTTTGTCAGCCGTAATCCATGAATCGTTGGCTGTTGGCCTCCAGTCTACTAGACAAATATCACATTTCCCCCTGAAGCCTGTTTAATATCATTTGAGTTTAATAATAAAGGCAGACAGGAATTTTTATTTTGACCTGTAAACCAGTGGTTTGCAACATTTTGTCGTGCACTACCCTTACATATTTATTTAGCCAAGTTGTTAAAGGCCTACTGAAATGCGATTTTCCTATTTAAACGGGGATAGCAGGTCCATTGTATGTGTCATACTTGATCATTTCGCGATATTGCCATATTTTTGCTGAAAGGATTTAGTAGAGAACATCGACGATAAAGTTCGCAACTTTTGGTCGCTGATAAAAAAAGCCTTGCCTGTACCGGAAGTAGCAGACGAGTAGCGTGACGTCACAGGTTGTGGAGCTCCTCACATCTACACATTGTTTACAATCATGGCCACCAGCAGCAAGAGCGATTCGGACCGAGAAAGCGACGATTTCCCCATTAATTTGAGCGAGGATGAAAGATTTGTGGATGAGGAAAGTGAGAGTGAAGGACTAGAGGGCAGTGGGAGCGATTCAGATAGGGAAGATGCTGTGAGAGGCGGGTGGGACCTGATATTCAGCTGGGAATGACTAAAACAGTAAATAAACACAAGACATATATATACTCTATTAGCCACAACACAACCAGGCTTATATTTACTATGCCACAAATTAATCCCGCATAACAAACACCTCCCCCCTCCCGTCCATATAACCCGCCAATACAACTGAAACACCTGCACAACACACTCAATCCCACAGCCCACAGTTCACCTCCCCAAAGTTCATACAGCACATATATCTCCCCAAAGTCCCCAAAGTTACGTACGTAACATGCACATAGCGGCACAAACGTACGGGCAAGCGATCAAATGTTTGGAAGCCGCAGCTGCATGCGTACTCACGGTACCGTGTCTGCGTATCCAACTCAAAGTCCTCTTGGTAAGAGTCTCTGTTGTCCCAGTTCTCCACAGGTCAATGGTAAAGCTTGACTGTCATCTTTCGGTAAAGTAAACAATGAAACACCGGCTGTGTTTGTGTTGCTGCAGCCGCCCGCAATACACCGCTTCCCACCTACAGCTTTCTTCTTTGCTGTCTCCATTTTTCATTGAACAAATTGCAAAAGATTCACCAACACAGATTTCCAGAATACTGTGGAATTTTGCGATGAAAACAGACGACTTAATAGCTGGCCACCATGCTGTCCCAAAATGTCCTCCACAATCCGTGATGTCACACGCAGACGTCATCATACCGAGACGTTTTCAGCAGGATATTTTGCGCGGAATTTAAAATTGCACTTTAGTAAGCTAACCCGGTCGTATTGGCATGTGTTGCAATGTTAAGATTTCATCATTGATATATAAACTATCAGACTGCGTGGTCGGTAGTAGTGGGTTTCAGTAGGCCTTTAAAGTCGAGCCAAATTGTTGCGGTAGTCGATGCAGACACAGGAGACAGCGTGCATGTAAAACTGTATTTAGTATATAAGAAACAAAAACTAGTGCCGCATGGAAGTGCACAGGAAGAATAAAGAGAGCTGCAACTATGGACCAAACGGAGTCTATCGGAACCAGATGGCCCTCTGGTCCCCGCGACTTTGGCTCAAATTCCTCCTGTGATTAACACAAACTCTCTGCTTCCATTGCCTTCAACACCGTTCAGTTCCACTCCATCTCCGTAGCGCTGTACCTTTCAGCGGGGTCACTTGACGGCTGGATCATTTTGTTACAGTAACATCGCCATTGTTACTGTAGTTGTGACTTCAAGATGCGGAAACAGGAGACAGTGTGCAAGTAAAACTGCGTTTGATATAGAATAAACAAAAACTAGTGCCACATTGTTTGAAACAAACAAACACAAGTAATCATCCAGCAGCAAAGGGCAGGTAAAGCTGACATATAAACTCTCCTGATTATGATAGGGTCAGGTGTGAGTAGACCAGAGGAAGGAGCGCTGAAAAGGTAAACAAACCTCAAACACAGGATGCACACATTACAAAACCAAAACAAGGTAACCTGCGGTGACAGGTCATGACACAAGTATCCCTAAAAAGGATCTGTGGTGGGGGAAAAATTATGTCAAACATATTACTCTCATATATTGCTGTCCCAAACGGATCAGGTTAGACTTAGACTTAGACTTAGACTTTCTTTTTATTGTCATTCAAATTTGAACTTTACAGCACAGATAAGAACGAAATTTCGCTTCATAAGCTCATGGTAGTGCAGGATAAAAAAGCAATAAGGTGCATATATAAATAAATAAATACATATATATAAATAATTTATAAATATATATATATAATAAATAAATATATATAAATAAATAAATAGATTACTGTACAGATAAATATATTGCACTTTTTCACAAGTGTCCACGTTTTATGGATTTAGGTTATATTGTCTTTTTTATTCCAGCGAGTTAATCCATTTTGGGGGGATAATTTAATTATGATGCGTTACAGAACCTGGAGGTTCTGCTTCGGAGGCTGCGGAACCTCTTTCTAGAGTCCAGCAGTGAAAACAGTCCTTGGTGGGGGTGGGAGGAGTCTTTGCAGATTTTCTGAGCCCTGGTCAGACAGCGGCTTTTAGCGATCTCCTAGATAAGAGGAAGAGGAGTCCTGATGGTCTTTTCCGCCGTCCTCACCACTCTCTGGAGACCAGTCTGAGGCATTGCAGGCTCCAGTCCAGACAGAGATGCTGTTGGTCAGCAGGCTCTCTATAGTGCCTCTGTAGAACGTGGTGAGAATGGGGGGAGGGAGCTGTGCTCTTTTCATCCGACGCAAAAAGTGCATGCGCTGCTTAGCTCTTTTTACAAGAGCTCCGGTGTGTAGGAACCAGGTTATATTGTCAGTTATCTACACCCCCAGGAACTTGGTGCTGCTTACTATCTCCACTGCTGTGCCGTTGATGTAGAGTGGAGCGTGGCTGAACTGGTGCTTCCTGAAGTCAACGATGATCTCCTTGGTCTTGTTGACATTCAGGACCAGGTTGTTGGTTCTGCACCAGTCAACCAGATGTTTCACCTCCTCCCTGTAGTCCATGTCGTTGTTGTCACGGATGAGGCCCACTACTGCCGTGTCGTCCGCATACTTCACAATGTGGTTGGTAGTGGACCTGGCGCAGCAGTCATGGGTCATCAACGTGAACAGCAGTGGACTCAGGACGCAGCCCTGGGGGGAGCCGGTGCTCAGGGAGATGGCACTGGAGGTGTTGTTGCCCACTCTCACAGATTGGGGTCTGTCTGTGAGGAAGTCAAGCAGCCAGTTGCAAAGGGGGGTACTGAATCCAAGGGGGACCAGTTTGCTCACCAAGTGCTGCGGGATGATGGTGTTGAATGCTGAGCTGAAGTCCAGGAACAACATCCGCACGTGTGTGTTTTTTCCTTCCAGATGTTCTAAGCTCAGGTGGAGTGCAGAGGAGATGGCGTCCTCTGTGGAGCGGTTAGGGCGATAAGCAAACTGGTATGGGTCGAATGTGGGGGGAAGTCTGGAGACAATATATTCCTTTACCAGCCTCTCGAAGCACTTCATTATGATGGGGGTGAGTGCAACGGGGCGGTAATCATTGAGGGAGGAGATTATGGGTTTTTTAGGCACTGGGATGATTGTGGCCGTCTTAAAACATGATGGTACCACAGCCTGGGTCAGCGAGATGTTGAAGATGTCTGTGAGAACCCCAGCCAGCTGGTCTGCACTTCCCTTAAGCACCTTGCCCGGAATGTCATCAGGTCCCGGTGCTTTCCGGGGGTTCACTCTCCTCAGGGTTTTCCGGACATCCGCTATATCCAAGTTGAGCGGCTGCTCATCAGGGCGAGGGATGGATTTTCTCGCTGGAGTGGTGTTAAGTGCCTCAAACCTTGCAAAGTAGTGGTTAAAAGTTAAAAGTTGAAGTACACTGATAGTCACACACACACTAGGTGGGATGGAATTATTCTCTGCATTTGACCCATCCCCTTGTTCCACCCCCTGGGAGGTGAGGGGAGCAGTGGGCAGCAGCAGTGGCCGCGCACGGGAATCATTTTGGTGATTTAACCCCCAATTCCAACCCTTGTTGCTGAGTGCCAAGCAGGGAAGTAATGGTTCCCATTTATATAGTCTTTGGTATGACTCGGGGAACTCACAACCTACCGATCTCAGGGCGGACACTCTAACCACAAGGCCACTGAGCAGGCTATCATGAAATGGGATTTAACTTCTAAATGTTTTTACAATGTTGGAATGTCGTTACAAGTAATGTCAAATCATAAGGTTCATGCATTTTGCTGTGAGCTTGCGCGCTCTTTTGGATGTCTCTGAACGCTGTTATAAAATTATAAATTGATATTGCTGAATAGACGATATTTCTAATATGTTTTATTTCTGGCAGTCCAATTACGCTAACACACACACGGACTGAGGATTCTGTCCGTCATCAGCGCAATCACCTCTTTACTCACAGCCGTGTGTGTAACTGTGCCATTTTCGTGTACTTTTGCTAAATAAAGACGCAGTATAGCGCCTGCAGAACAGTTTCAGCCTCGATAGATCACATTGCTTGTGTTGCATAATCATATTTGCATCTCCTCCTCCCAGTAGTGCGGGTTTTCTGATGATCAGCATACAGTATATTCTGAATATTCATGAAGACCGACACGCTAAATGGATTGTGCTCTTCATTCTGCTCACTTAAGAGACACAATCCTCTGTGCACAAGTGAGTGTGAGTGTGCTATGAAGTTTGCAAGTGTTTTAGTGCACGCAAACTTTTAGTAGGTATGGCCCAAAGTGTGTTCCTTTTAGACCATGGGTGTCAAACTCTGGCCCGCGGGCCAAAATTGGCCCGCCGTGTAATTTCACTTGGCCCTTGAGGCGATATCAAATTAACACTAGAGCTGACCTGCCGATTATATACGGTGCGGTGTGTTTGTCATTCTTGTTTGGTGTGGATTCACAGTGTGGCGTATATTTGTAACAGTGTTAAAGTTGTTTATACGGCCACCCTCAGTGTAACCTGTATCGCTGTTGATCAACTGTGCGTTGCATTCACGTATGTGTGCGTACAGAAGCCGCATATATTTTGTGACTGGGCCGGCACGTTGTTAGAAAGCGGACATGACGACAGCTCGTAGAGGACGTTAAAGGCAGTGCCTTTAAGGCACGCCCCCAAGACTGTGGTCCGGGTGGACTACGAGATATAAAGACTGATGAACACCTTCGTTCGATAATGAAGGTTGCCTCAGCTCAAAGCCCCGACATTAATGAACTAGCATCCAAGAAAAGATGGCAGGTATCTGGCTTGGGCACATCAGATTAGATCAGTGTGTTGCAAACTGAGCAGTTTAAAGTCCTGAATGGTTGGTTTATTCATTGTTATTTTATTTTCAAATTTATTAGCCTGTGGAAAAAGTTAATGTTGATATTTACCTCAGAAGGCTGCAAATAGAAAAGAGGCATTACATTTTTATTTAAATTGTATTTGATATGCCATTGATATTTTTTAATTATTATTATTTGAAACTCGATTTTGCATGTCACTATAAAGTTATATAAGCCTTGCTTGTTCAATATTCAATGCAAAACTTGTTTGGGTCCCTATTAAAAGGTTAATTTGTTCAACCTTGGCTCGCGGCTTTGTTCAGTTTTAAATTTTGGCCCACTCTGTATTTGAGTTTGACACCCCTGTTTTAGAAAATCACAACTTTTAAGGGCAACCCTTGCCTATCACTTAACTGAAACCAAAATCCTGCTATTACACTATATAATATTTCTATGTTTAGTCAATTTACCTCAATATTTTGTCTTTCTCGTGCCCTTGGCGACCGCCATCCCTTTAGCCCCTATAGGCTACGCCCTGCAAGCAATCGCCAGTTTGTTACAGGAAGCGGCTCACCCTGCAGCCACAGGGCGCGCAGAAGATGAATCGCATAAAAGGGATAATGGATTCAGGAAATAGACGGAAGCTGAATTTAAGGTGGACTGCTGTAGGGTGGAGACGCGCTAAGAGTGATCACAGAGTGTCTGCAAGCGGAGATGAAGCCGGCTTTTCTTCCCCATGCCTTCTCTGCTTGGTATTCCGCCGTGGAGGTAGTCTCAAACAAACTCTGGCATGCTGGGAAACTTCACACGCAGGCGCACAATTGAATTCTATGCCGCGTGTGTCCTCTCTTTGTTTTTCATTCAAAGCAGCAGTTAGAAGCCATTTAGACAATCTGACAATCAGCTGAGCCCACAGTCTCCTCTCACGGTCCATCTTTGCCTACAAATGGCCCGTCCTATGGAATGAAGATTGACGTGTTGCTAAGATACCCTGACAGAGTTGTTAAGGCGGCAGGGAGGAGAGAGAGAGAGAGAGCGAGTCAGGACACAACACACAGCAGCCACAAACGAGACGCAAGGTGAAAGATTGTATCTGAGTAGAAATGTCACGCTCTCAATAATGTGTCCATCAATAACAATAAATCACAAGGCCTTTACACAGATGTGTTTCTGGTACGCCCAGCAAATTGACAAAATTGTCCTGTTCTTGCTCTTTATGGTTGTTGTTCAAATAATTCTTTATGATGCATCTGACGACAAGACCGACCGACTGCTACTTTTAAACATACAATCAATGGTAATCATGATATGTTGAGATGCATTGAATTATTTGCAACTGGATTGTCTTTGACATTAGGCCACTATTAGAACAGTCCATTCACTTAGACTTTGCTAGGTCACCTTGAGTCTGAGGCAATGGTGTTGGATCCAAAGTATTTATCCTCTCAGGGTGCGGTAATCCCAGTTACCGGGAATTGGCAGTGTTGACCAGTAGCGTGCTACAAGTAGCGATGCTACGTAGCTTAACTACATTACCCAGTAACGTGGCGGTAGCGTCGCTCCTTTTTGAACCAGTAGCGATTCCTGTAGCTTTGTTATTTTTTGACCCATGTAATGAGGTAGCATTCTTAGACTTAGACTTAGACAAACTTAAATGATTCCCAAAGGAAATTGTTCCACACAGTAGCTCAGTTACAAAGGATGTAAAGGATAAGGTTGGAAAGGATCGTGCAAAAAGAGGGCGAAAACAAAAGGTATAAAGTCGACTAAAAATGTACCATAGTAACCCTAGAAAATATAACACATATGTAATACTTACATATTATATATACAATATATAATATATACTGATATATTATATTATATTATTATATAATATATAGCGCTACACGCTACAAAAAAAGCAAATAGACTGCAAATCCAAGGGGGTAAAAAATACAGAGAAAATAAAATTACCTGGATTAATAAGAACTTCTACAGATTAGTAGTAAATCCATGTTGATTGGTTGGTTAAGGTCAGGGCCAAACCTTAGCTAATCGGGACCCATCATACGTCACAGGCGATGCAGTGTTTACAGAAGTTAACATGGTTTCAATTTCAAGTATTTTGTGCAATCAAAGTCAACATTTTCTCAACGCAATTATTGTGCGTAGAAGATTAAGAAGAAGAGGAAAGCATATATGTGTGTGTGTATATGTATATATATATATATATATTTGGTCCTGAGTAGTCTTGGGTTCAATCCCGGGCTCGGGATCTTTCTGTGTGGAGTTTGCATGTTCTCCCCGTGATTGCGTGGGTTCCCTCCGGGTACTCCGGCTTCCTCCCACTTCCAAAGACATGCACCTGGGGATAAGTTGATTGGCAACACTAAATTGGCCCTAGTGTGTGGATGTGAGTGTGAATGTTGTCTGTCTACCTGTGTTGGCCCTGCGATGAGGTGGCGACTTGTCCAGGGTGTACCCCGCCTTCCGCCCGATTGTAGCTGAGAAAGGCTCCAGCGCCCCCCGCGACCCCAAAGGGAATAAGCGGTAGGAAATGGATGGATGGATATATATATATATATATATATATATATATATATATGTGTGTATATATGCAGTATATATGTATACATGTATGTTTATATGTATATATGTATGTATATACAGTATATGTGTATTTATGAGGGCTGTCAAACGATTAAAATATTTAATCGCGATTAATCACATTATGTTGATAGTTAACTCAAAATTAATTGCGATTAATCGGAGATAGTTATAATTTTTCATCATTAATAAGCAGTGTTGGGTTAGTTACTGAAAACCAGTAACTAGTTACAGTTACTAGTTACTTTATTTCAAAAGTAACTCAGTTACTAACTCAGTTACTTACACCAAAAAGTAATGTGTTACTGTGAAAAGTAACTATTTAGTTACTTATTTTTTCTTCTTTTTTTAAAGCTACCATTAATGCCCTTTTAGCCTTCATTTCAGTACTGTTATTGCACTGGAGAATAATACAATGTGTTGATCAGGTCCCAGGGACCCCATCAAGTCATAAAAATGGGGTTCTACAGTAAATTTTTGGGGTCCCACTTTTTTGTAAGCGTTTTGAAAAAAAAAAAGATAAACATGCATTATCCTGTTATATCTCACATTTTATATTGTGTTTTGAAAAAAGGTTGTCATAAACGTTGCTTAATTCATTAAAAAAAAAAAAATTGTATACATACTGTATGTAAATGTATTCAGTTATAAACATTTATTCATTTTCATCTTTCCTTCATGGATCTAAACTTAACCGCTGCCGGTAGTTTTTTCTATGTTTTTATTTAATAAGTTGTAGGTGTTTTTATTTCAGTATAAAAGTGTAAAAAGTGTTTTGCTTGGGTCATGAAATGATGATAATGGTGTGCCAGGGCATAAGTACATTTTATAATTAACGCTTAAATCTCTGGAGTCTACATTAACTTCAGATCTATCCCTCATTTCAAAATGTTTTAGTTTTTTTTATGTTGTTTTTTTGTTTGTTTGTTTACCGTCCTTTTTTGTCAAACAAAACTATGTTTTTAATGGCAAACACACAAAACATTCCACCAAAAATATTTTGCAAAGTGGAATATTAAATGTGAAGTAATCGGAACCTTGGATTGGTCAATAATTCATAATAACATTGATTTTGATTCAATATTATGTTTTGAGCAATGACAGTTTGAAAGAAATTGATTAACGTGGACCCCGACTTAAACAAGTTGAAAAACTTATTTGGGTGTTACCATTTAGTGGTCAATTGTAGGGAATATGTACTGTACTGTGTAATCTACTAATAAAAGTCTCAATCAATCAATCCACTCTCTTGCTCTCTCGCTCTCTCTGTTTCTGCCCCTCCCTCACGAATGCGGCTGCGTGTGCACAATTTGTTTTGTTTTGTTCTTAACCCTGAACGTACATTGAAAATACACGCAACCCTAACTCAAAATGCCGGACATTTGGAGCATTTAAAAAACTCCGCCCGGACAGCCCCGCAAAAGAAGACATGTCCGGTGAAAAGAGGACGCATGGTCAGTCTAGAATATCTCCATGTTAAGAAACTCGGCTTCAGCTCCACGATGATGTGTTGTTAGTAAACACAGACACACCCACACCCACACCCAGACACACACAGCGCCTCTTCTCTTGTCCCCGTTGTGACACAGGAAGAATCAGAAGGACGACACTGCAACTGTCCAATAAAACACACTCAGATCTTCTGTTTTTAGCCGATACTACATAAAAAATAACTTCGTAACGCGTTAGTCCCAACACTGTTAATAAGTGTAGACGGATCATTTTCAGGGGAGGTAGCTTCATATTTCTGCATGACAATGTTTTAACCTTCTCAAGTAATGAA